>NW_027468576.1:18928961-18943961 GCF_046254945.1 Alosa pseudoharengus | reverse complement strand
TGTGTGTGTGTGTGTGTGTGTATTTAGATCTGGTGTGCATGTGTAAAGCACGTCAGCTGTCAGTGTGACCCAGGCCAGTAAAGGTCAACAGTAGGAGCGGTGGGTGGGTGAGCAGGCAGACGTGTGGTGCATAGCTATGAGAAGCACCCCCAGAGCAAACAGCTGGGACGCCCGCCTCTACCTCCCCTAATCCCCCCTCCCCCTGCCCCTGCCCCAGCCCCAGAGCCTGGCAAGCCAACACTCCCCTGGGTCACCTCCAACTCCTGTGGGCCAGGCCAGTCCAGAGCAGAGCAGAGCAGCACAGCACAGCACTGGGATGGGCTGGGCTGGCCAGGCTAATAGGTAGTCAGCGCCGCCACCTGAAATGCATGAAGAGAAAACTAGGCCACCACGCCAGTCTCCTCAAGCGTTTCCTATTCTATTTGCTTCATTTACTGGTTTGCTTGGGTAAGCATCTCTAAATGTGTGAGATTCGGCCAAAGGCTAGGCTTCCTTCACTTGCAGCTATTCTGCAACAGTGCCCTTTTCAAGCACAGGAGAGATATTTCCTCATTAAATACCTCACATCCACAACTCATCAAGGAGAAAAACAGACATGGCAGAGAGGAGCCAAAGAGCCAATGACTCTTATTGAGGATTATCTGACTAATCTTGTCACAAGACCAGTATAAATCCCACAGTACCAAGAAAACAGCAATCATCTGTGAAAACAGCAAGATGTACATGTTTTGGAGGTCTAAATCATCCACATACATTTATTATAAAACCTGCTCTCGTTAGTTGCAGGGTTTCCAGGCCAGAAATCTCTCTCTCCTGTCAGCAATAGTTTTTACCAAGCCAGACAAACTATGCACATTAGTCTGCCTTGACTGATTTAGAATGTAAGCATACAAATATGAAAAGTACTTTTACAAATGTATTCTGTGGAACCCTTCCGATAAATCATTACTGGGGGGGGGGGGGGGTCTGGAGGGTGAAGTATTGTCGAGAATGCAAGGAGCATCATTACCAAAACCTTGAGCTGGGACACTGTGTTTCCCTTGTGGTGGAGAAATGCTTCTGTGAAAAGCTCTGTCTCGCACTCTCTGTCTCCGTCTGTAACAGTCTCAGCTGTGTTCTGTCTGCTCCAAGGCTGCACTATCTGGGACAGAAACCCAATGCACAAGCCTAATCTCTCTCCAACAAAAGCCTCCAAAGCAAAGCCCAGCAGATTTGGAGGCTAGCGAAACAAACACATATAATGTGCGTTATCTAGAGACGGAGACAGATCTGTCTTTGCTTCTTTCTGACAGTTTCCTTGGAGAGGACGAGATTTGGATAACAACTACCGAAGTATACGAAAGTTTATCCAAGTTTTACCAAAGCACTACCACATATTTTTCCTTGATACAATGCACCTTTTTTGAGAAACCTGCTACAGAAATTCTGGACACCTCCATGGGTCAACAGTGACCGTACCTCTCTGTAGAACTCCTGGACGAGCGGCGAGGGGCAGATCTGCTGGTCTGAGAGGCCGCTGGGCTGATAGTCGGGCCTGACGACGTGGACGGCGCTCAGCACCATGTCTCTCTCGTCCTGCCGGAAGACCGTCTGCCTGAAGAGGTCGTCAACGCTCAGGCCGTCCTGCTCGATCTGCTGCAGGCACCTGTGGAGGGACAGAGAGGGACGGAGACGTGGTGAGGGACTCCAAAACGTCTGACTGAATTCATTACTACCTCACGTCCACATTTTAACAAAACTTCCAAAAAAAGAAGAGGAAATCCAAGACACTTTTCATGTAAAGTCTTTATTAATGCACGGTTAAACGATCAAAATATGTCCCATGCACTCCAACACATTTTGGCTGTTGCCTCTCACAGAGAGTGAGCATTACTTTTATTCTAAAAAAAACAATGCGTCGGCGACGGCGTGTGCCAACGGTGAGCGGAATATTGATGGCACTGTAGCCACGGCGTGGCACGGCACGGTGCAGTGCGGGCAGAGAGCCCATCGAGCCCCGGCTCATTTGCAGAGACGCAGAACAAAGGAAGGTAGGGCGTAAGACAATACTGAGGACTCAAGACTGGCTATCTATCATTTACGAGGCCACTTTGGGTGCACGTCTCCCTAAGTGCCACGCTCCGTAATGCTTCTGTCTGCTTTCTGACCGTGTACTGGGGCAGCTATGGGATGCTCTTTGTCACATCCAAAGCAGGGAACAGACTTTGACAGTTTCCAAAGCAACAGGGTGTTTGTGTGTGTGTGCGAGAGAGAGAGAGGCGTTTCCTAGCTGGTGGGTTGCGTGTGGACACACTGCCCTCTGTAGGATGCAAGGGGAACTGCAGGACACCACAGGCAGGGAGACGAGAGAGAGGCTCAAGCCTGGGGAGCTGAGTAAGCCGCACCGTCAGCCCTCTGAGCCTTGGCGCCAGACTATGATTAAATAACTATCACATAATTGCTTTCTAAAGTCAGCGTGTGCTAATGCTGGCACCCTCCCGCTGATACAAATACAATTAACATGGGGTGGGTGGGGGTGGGGGTGGGTGGGTCTCTGGACTATTGGGTCCCATTTATACATAGGATCCAACAGTCCAGAAAATGGCTTTTCTATGTCTTTGCTCCCCTGAGTGACTCCTAGCTGAGTAAATAGTCATCTGCTTAAAAGTAAATGAGACAATATTCAGGCTGAGCCAGAAAGAGAGAGAGAGAGAGAGAGAGGACGAGAAGCGACAGTGAGGGAAAGGGGAAAAAAGAGAGAGAGAGAGAGACAGAGAAATAAAGAGTGGAAGAGAGAGAGAGAGAGAGACAGAAAAAGAGAATGCAACCTCTATATTGGCCATGGTACAACAGACAGTAGCTGACCCACGTAGTTGGCAGCCATGAGCATGTTGGAAGCTGCAGAGCTCTTGGTGAAAGGTACAGTGGAGAGAGAGAGGATGAAAAGTGCACGGGGTCAGGCCGACGCAAACACCCTGCCACACTCCTGAGGATAACGTAGCGCTCAGGTTCAGGACGACAGAGTCACTCATATTGCCTTACGCCAATCGATTGGCTGGCCACCCAACTTGTCATTGGACTACTGAGCACTGACATTTGTGTTTGTTTGTCAGAAAGAAGACACGTCGGGTGGCGTGCGACTTTGATGTGTGGCTGCTAGCTGAATCTTCTGACAGGATGCCTTTACATGACTGACATGACTGAAAGCTCAGCATGTGGAAATGTTTAGGCTTATGTAACAGAGATGGTTGTTTGAAGCTGACAGAATGTATCAAGGTATGAATAGTGAAAGACTCTTAAATCTTTTTAAATCTTTTCTTCAACCTTCATACTAATTTTTCTATTTAGGAATTTTGTGTACATTCAACTTCACAAAAGACATACTGTGCATCCTGAAGTTCATCATATCCTCAAAGTCTTTCATTAGCACCAACGAAACAAGCCGATACAGCCAAGCAGACAGCAGGACACATACTGAAGAAAACAGGAAGAGTTTGGTTCCAAAACGCTATAAATAAGTCATGTAATTTTATTGTGTATTTAAGGTAATATCAATGCCCAACTATATTTCCACTGACATTAGTTGGAAAACAAAATTAAAACAAATGATTTATGAAAATTCATTAAAATGGAGGACATAGCGTTTTGGAACAAAACTCTTCACATGTACCGTATATCGGGCTATTCTAACTCTGTAGTGCACTCTAGTGGTCATTTCAGTTACCTAAACACAGCAAGTCATTACTAAAGGGCTGGAAGGAGTTCAACATTACTTTGTGAATGTCTATGTAAGGCATACCTGTCAACACTCCCGTTTTTCCCGGGTTTCTCCCATATTTCAAGGTCATCTCCCAGCACTCTCCCGTTTTGTTATTTCTCCCGGAAAACTTCCGTAATTTGCATGGCCATCAAACTTCATTTTAAAATCATTGATCCATTCAGGTTGCCAGATTGTGTATGAAATACACCCTACACATACACGATCACTTAGTTTCAATTTCAACCGTTTTGTCATAGGCTAAAACCTGGCAACCCAAAACCCAAATAAGGAAGCGGGTGCCGAATGCGCAGTCTGAGTCTCGTCGTAAGCAAGCGGGCTAGTTGAATGGCCTACTCCAGAACTAGCTGTTGTGAAATTGTTGGGAATTTAATTGATTAACACATCACATAAACTGTTATTGAGTGTTGTTGATACACTGAACCTGTGCCCTCGGAACCAAATCTGACAGCAAGCAGCTTTGGAGTTTTGGAAGTAGGCTGCAGGCAGGCAGCTGGTGGATACATAACTGGCATGCGTAAGGTAATGGTAAGGTAAAAGCAACGACCGAAATGCAGTGTTGAAACACGTGTATGAAACGTATTAAATATGCAAACACAGATACGGTATAAACATTGACACCCCCCCCTAAGCTAAATGTTGACAGGTATGATGTAAGGCTATACATCTTCTCTGTACAAACCTACATCTTTTCAGCGACATTAGTGTAAAACAACCAACACAAGCAGAGAACATCTATGCACAAGAAATGTATTCAATAATCTGTAAATCTGCTACATCTAAACTGAGAAAAGTGTGTACCGGTAGATCTATTTTTTGCCATATAGGCTAGGTGACATATTCGATGTTGCAATGACAGACACACTCCATTATCACATCTCTTGCCCTTGAACATCCCAGGTGACCCAGAGGTCATCACCTCATGCATAATAAGAAGAATCGCAGTACAACTGTAATAAATGGGCTGCAAACCACAGATCCTTTTTCTAGGTGGTGTGGGTCATTCCACAGTCCACCAAATCACCTAGAGGCTAATATCTCAAGGATTGTCATAAAAAACATTCCAGAATATTTGTCTATTTTATTGAGTTGACAGTTTTGTGCAGCTTCTTTAATAAATGTGCAATGTGCAATATGCAATGTGCTGTGCAAAAACTGTCCACTCAAAAGTATTTTTTTTTGCCTTGAAATATCCTCACAGGCATAAACAGGGACAAGTCCCAAACGTCCCAGAGGTCATCATCTAATGTATAATAAGAAGTACAATAACAAACAGCTCTTCTGGGTAAAGGAAACAGGCTAGCTGTCAGGGGTGAGGAAAAGCCTAAACGCCCTTGAGCTATTCCATTTGGTCAAACCAATTTCATGTTCTCTCAAGCACACAAGGCACATGACCTATTTATTTCAAAAAGTGACACTTTCATATAATCGAAAAAAAACAACAAAATATTCAGCAAGTCACACACTAAAGTAACAAACATCTGGCAACTCAAATGAACCAACAGATCTGCCTGTCCTGCCATGACCTCTCCTGTTTGCATTCAATTCAACTTCCTGGAACTGTAATCGCATCACAGGCATGGGGGTTTGGCACACGTCCACTGTGCGCCCTCTGCATTTGTATGAAGCACTTTTGAGATAATGAGAATGAATACATGCAAATACTCGTTTGTGCCAGAGCTCCAGCGCCAACTCTCTTGCCACAACACAGTTTATTGACATAGCAAACCAGGCTGTGGTTTATCATGCATTCTGGATATACAGCTCTGGAAAAAATTAAGAGAGCACTGCACATTTTTCTGATGTCATCCTACAGTTGCTGAGTGACATTCGAATGAGTTGACGGGCATATTCACATTTGCAGTGGTCTCTTAATTTTTAATATGACCGTCAATTCATTCGAATGTCACTCAGCAACCGTAACATGACATCAGAAAAATGTGCAGTGCTCTCTTAATTTTTTCCAGAGCTGTATTTATCAAGCCACAGTTTACTGAGCAGTTGCAAAGAATTGTGGGCCAACTAGGGGTCATCACATTGTGCAACAGCCATGAATTGAGCCAGTACAACTACAGCACATGCATCAGTGACTATCTGCTAGCTTGTATGACGTAGGGTCATACCTGTTGATGACATGCGGGGAAGTGTCGGGGTGGCGGCTTGTATGATATAGGGTCTTACCTGTCGATGACATGTGGGGACGTTTCTGGGTGGCGGCCCATGCACTCCAGAGCAGCTGAGTAGGAGCTGAGGTTTGGCTTGAGACCAGCTTCCTCTATCAGGGTAAAAATGCGCCCAATCTGGCTAATAGAACCCTTCCATTGGTAAAGAAAAGGGAAAACATGTTTTAACACCATTGACCATCTGTAAGGCAGTTAGTTGACTATTGACTAGTCTTTAAATAGATAATGACTATTTAATGTAGTAGGCCATGTGTCATCAGTGTCATAACAGGAATGATGACTGTGGTATGGTATATGTTCAGTCATCCATTTAGAAAAACAAAATACATGCATCTAAATGCTTTGAGTGCATAGAAATTTGCAGGAATTATCATCATTTCATTTAGAGAGTCAAAACTAGCAAATCAACACCAGTGTACGTTAGGGTGCATCAAAAAACACAATTCTTGAATTTTGATATGGCTGGGTGCTAAAAGTGTTCCAATATATGTAGAAACAACACATGCAAAATATTTTTCCAGTACATTATGATTTAGGGGTGCCACCGCACATCTGTTTTTGTTGGATAAAGTGGTTAACAGTGCTCAATGGTCGCCATGGAGATCTGAGGTAAACAATATTACAGCTCAAGAAAACTGAGGTGATCTTTCGGTTTGAGGTGATCTTGATCTATGTTGGATGTGTTATTACATATTACTATCATATCTGTAGTTGTTTCCCCGCCCCCTCTGCAAAGCTAATTGCGTGCCCACAGCTGAACCACAAGCGCAGTTGAATAGTTAACCAATTGTGACATTAAAAAGAAACAAACTTTAGCGATCATACATGATAATAAGATGTCAACGAGCAGCGACATACAGAGTAGGCCTAGTAGTTCTACTAATCTACTTAAAAATACTTGAACTATTTATTGCACAATGAAGAAAACTGATGCTCTAAATACTTATTCAGCTGTCTCTAAAAGTTTCTCTAATTGACGCATTCAACCGTGATTTTGATTACACCTGCTTTTAACAGGCGCAAGTTTTTCACCGCAAAACAGACATGCGCTGTTTTCATACATATGGCGGAATACCTAATCAATGCTATTAGCATTTGTCGTCTCCTGTGTTTGCGCGATACTCCCACTTTCCCCTGACCCTTCTATGAATGCATATGCATGACACGGAAAAGCGCAAATAGCCATTTGCAGCTCCCACGACAGGCAGTCTACGCTTTTTCCTCAGTGCGGCCTGTTTGTACATCGCCATGCTTTTACATGCACTTTGCGAATGAAATATGCCTGAAGTGGGCACAAAAACATACATCTGGCCCTGTCTCTCCTTTTTTCATCCACTTTCTCTGGGTGAGCCTTTCTTCTCTCCTTTGTATCCCTTATTCTCTCTCTCTCTATATTTATCTCTTTGGCTGTGGAGAACATGTGTGTGTGTGTGTGTCTTTGTGTGTGTGTGTGTTTCTGTGTGTGTGTGTCTTTGTGTGTGTGTGTGTGTGTCTGTGTGTGTGTGTGTGTCTGTGTGTGTGTGTGTCTGTTTGTGTGTGTGTCTGTTTGTGTGTGTGTCTGTGTCTTTGTGTATGTCTCTCTGTGTGTGTGTGTGTGTCTGTCTGTTACTGTATGTGTGTCTGTGTCTTTGTGTGTGTGTGTGTCTGTGTGTCTTTGTGTGTGGGTGTGTGTGTGTCTGTCTGTGTGTGTGTGTCTTTGTGTGTGTGTGTGTCTGTGTGTCTTTGTGTGTGGGTGTGTGTGTGTCTGTCTGTGTGTGTGTGTGTGTGTCTGTCTTTGTGTGTATGTCTCTCTGTGTGTGTGTGTCTGTCTGTGTCTATATATGTGTGTGTGTGTCTGTGTCTATGTGTGTGTCTATGTGTGTGTCTATGTGTGTGTGTGTGTGTGTGTGTGTGTGTATGTGTGTGTGTATGTGTATGTGTATGTGTATATGTGTGTGTGTGAGTTGAACATGACTGCAACCAACAGCCAAACCTTTGCCGCTGCAAACCCAAGCTAATCCCTGAATAGGAAGGTTACTCTTGGGTGGCGGGTGGGGGAGACATATCTGGGGGGAGACACACTGGCTAGGTTCAGAGTTCAGGTTCCATTCCCTCTCTATTTCTCCCTGGTGATGTTGCTCAGTGGAGCAGAGACTCTGGCAAAGACTGAGCAGTTAAGTTCGGAGTTTAGTTAGTGTCAGCTCTTACCATTAGGCCCTGTTAGTCAGTGAGTTAGCCACTAGAGAGGGTTTGTTCTTTTAAGTTTGTCGGTATCGCCCTTTGTGTTTAACAATAAAGTCAATTAAATTTTATATGTGTGTCTGACATCCATCACTGCTGCACAGAATTCAGGGTAAGGCCACGTGAACATGTCCCATTGACCTCCATTCATTTTGTCTTTAGGACAGTGAATGGAGAATCTTGAAAGTAAACAAACAAACAAACAACTTTTACTTTGCTAACCCTATAGAACATGTTACTGTATAAAAGTTCACTGTACTAAACATTTCCAGGTCAACTTTTGGCAATTAGACTAAAAATTGCAAATTTTTCGAAATTTCGCCAAAGTTCATGTGTTAGGTGGCACCCCTAAATCTCAATGGAATTACTCAAAACTGTGCAAAAGTAATTTTTATGTTAATTGGAACAAAATGCAATGCCAGCCAAATTGATATTTTGAAATTTAAATTTCCCATTCAAATTTGATGCACCCTAGTGTACGTGGGACTCACTCTTTTAGCCCAGATTCTCAGCATGATGTTGTAGGCACTCATGGACAGAAGCTTGCGCTTGGTGAGGTTCTGGTGATGGTTGTTCAAGCAGCGTTGAGCGCGGTCTACGTCGCCGATGAACACACACGCCTCTAGGAAGCAACGCACACTGAGCTGTGCATCCCCATAGCGATTCCCCTCATTGTCTTCTAGAAGCTTCTCTGCATTGGCAGAGACCCACTGGTTCACCTGCTGATCCAGCTCCTCCACTTCAGCTAGTTCAGCCTCCCTCGAGTACGTCTCCTGGACAGCAACAGCAGGTCTGGGAGACTTTTGCTTCTTAGTCTTAGCTTGTTCCTGTTTTTGCGTGATCTTGCTCTTTTTGGTGGTTGAGATTGTCTTTTTTGATGTGCCTGGCAGCATCAGGCTGCCTTTATTCTCCTTCTTCATCTTTTCCTGAAGCTTCAGCTGGAGGCGCGCCTGTTTTCTCGTTTTATTCCACTTTTCGTTTTTCAGCTTCTCCATCCAGCGGCTGTTGTGTGATTTCGGTGAGGAGGAGCCTCCTGTCTCTGTGTTCCTGGGCTGGCCTGCTTTAGGCATCTCACCCCTTTCTCCAGACACATTCTTTGGACCCTTAGCTGACGCAGTGCCCCTACCAGTCTGTGGTACTTTGAGAAATTGTACATTTGAGACATCTAAAATGACATCAGATTGTAGCTGCTGAATCCTGGCTTCAAGAACTGTGGGAGAGAAAGAGAATATCTTATTGCTGCTTGCACACTTACACAATCATCAAGAAGCACTTAATTAGTCAAAATACCTGGTCAGCATAAAAGCACACACCCTGCACATACACTACAGATACACTACACACACACACGTCCTCCAGGCCAATTGCCCTCCAAAGCTAGCCTGACGAGCCTCTCCAAAGCTCAAGTCGTGAAATTAAGTTGCCACCACAGTTAATTGATACAGTTATGTGTCCACCTGTACCAGCAAACACATATCTTACCATCCAAAAGCTGATGCTGCTGCCTCATACGAGTCTTCCCTTCTTCTTTCTTCGGAATCAGAACGGAATAGCGCCGTCGACAAACCAAAGTGGTGTCTGCAGAGATCAAGAAAATGAAAAGCACCTCACAGGAACAACGAACCTCAAACTGACAAGACTGGTCTACTCAAAAACTAACTTCATGCATGTAAGCCTACAATGTTATGAGGCATGCCATGACCGTTATAGCAATAGGTGTAGCACTGCACGCGTACAGGTCGAGAAGGTTACAGCCTCATTTGTTAACATTTCAACAACGAGTGTTGTTTTTATTTTTATTATTGTTCTCTAACTGGAGACATGCGACGGTATGGCAAAAACACGACGCTAAAGACTTTGCGGTACAGCTGCCTTCGAATGCTCATACTGTAATGTAACGTTGACATGACATGTTGGGGATAGCCGTAAACTTACCTGTGATTGTTTTTTCAAAGTTATTCTGAATTCTGAAACAGGAGCGACAGTGGTTGGCATTGAGCACTTGACGCGCAGCTTTATTAACGACCATGCCGCTTGTTAGACACTTTGGAAAGGCACATAGTCTCAAGAGTGACATGTTGACATGAGACTTTACAACAACCGCATTATCCCTCACAGAAGGCCGCCATTTCGTTCCAGACAAGAGCACTCGCATACCAATACATCGATATGTCAAAGCCTAGATTGAACGAACGCAGAAATGTCGAACGAAGCGAGGATTCAGTAAAGACAAGTTGAAAAGCATACACAGACAAATTATAAATAACCAAATGTTTATGCATTTCATTCGTAAGTAATTAGTTTAATACGTATATTGTCCTTTCTCTAGTTGACGTGTTAATATCTCTCTCAGTTTGGACATTTCATCAGTCTACAAATTCTGTTCTGTGTCTAATTCTTTAAAACCGTCAAAAATATATGAGTAGGCTACATTTTCACGTTGTGTTTATCAATTTAAAACAGATTCAGGGAGCGCTTACACTCGGGGAAACACTATAAAATTCCGCTAGATGGCAGTATTTCTCCTTTAGAGCAAACTAAACAGACAATCGCCAGCCTTTAGGCTGTGTGAAGCAATAGCCTGCTGTTAGTGAGATTCTCTTGGAATTTCTTCACAAGTCTTCAACATCAGCCTAATTCATAACATGAAAAGAGCACATGGACAGCAAGAGTGATGAATGTCCCTTCAATTAGACTTTACAGTCTATCATTATCCAACAGCTTTATGGTTTTCAATCAAATTAAATTATTATAACGAGGTTAAAAAAAAAAGGCAGGTCTCAGGCACTCAGTCAGACGTAAAAAGAGGAGAAAGAATTAATTAAAAAGCCTTTATTTGGTATGGCTTAAGTCATTTTTAAAAAATATATATACAAGAGCCCCCCAAAAAAAAAAACTTAAGCCATACCAAATAAAGGCTTTTTAATTCATTCTTTCTCCTCTTTTTACATCTGACTGAGTGCCTGGGACCTGCCTTTTTTGTATCATTGTATTTTTCCCTACCCCAAGAACACCTATTACAGACTATATAACTCTACCTGAGCGCCGGGTTGAACCTCTTGCAGTATTATAACGAGGTATTGGGACATTAAGGATGATCACTACTATTAAATAAATTCTATAATTCTGGCAAATGGCTTTGATAAATATATATTTGTGCTAAACAGTCAATCAAATTGCACTCATCTTTTTTCATGTTGATTAGTGGAATAGTGTATGGCTTGAACTGAAAAAAGTGTATTGGATTATAATCATAGACTAGACTGTACCTTGAAGGCCTAGTGTCACCGTCAAATCCCAGTTTAAGACATAAATGACCTATCAATAAATGCATACCTTCTCTCCAAATGTCCCTGACATAGGCCTACTGATATGATAATTGATAGTAGGCTAATACATATATTAGTCACACATTATTTAAGCTTTTAAAATGTTAAACCTTAGCCTAATAATCAACAGGGTTCCATCCAGGTCTACTTCTTAAAATAATCGTCTATGCCACTTCTATAACTTTTATTGTGAACTCCAATACCACAGGCACAAGGTGGTATAATATGTAGGCTATTACAGTATGCTGTCTGAAATTTCCATTCCACTCCATTATAGACAGCAGATCACAACTCCATTATACTGTAGACAGAAGATCAGTTGCGTTGTTTATTTAATCAGGGTAGCAGTTTTCAGATTACATTATGTGCTTATATAATAGCAAAAGGTTTCTAGACTGTTGTAGAAAAACATGGTTGATCTTTAATGCAATATCTACATTGCCCTTGTCAGCAACCATTCATCCAATGTTCCAAAGGCACATTCTGTTCACTAATCTGATATCATTTTAAAAGGCTAACTGAGAAAACATTGGAGAACCCTTTTGCAATATGTAAGCACATAATGTAATCCGAAAACTGCTGCCCTGATAAAAAAAAACAATGCAAACAATCTCAGCTGGTATTCTGTCCATAATGGAGTGGAATGGAAATTTCTAAAAGTGACCCCAAACTTTTGACCAGTAGTGTATATACCCAGTTAAGTCAGGAAATATGTTTATAAAATCAGTCCCACACTCAGCAAACTTCTATCCGACTTAGTAAAGTTAACGTTCCTCAAAATCAAAATTAAATCAGAGTTAAAGTAGAGTAAAAAAAATCCGACATTTTAAAGTGTACAGATTCACCTCTTGTACTATATGAACTATCTTCATCCTACTAAATCCAATCTAAGTAGTAGCTAGGTGCCAAGTTCACTTTAACAATGTGCGAGAGTTCACGACTTCCCTCTCCCCTAAATCCTCCCTGCCGCCAGGAGCTAACGCTTAAGTGTTACCTAAAAGGTCACTGTGTGTGATAGAGAGGGCCGCACTGGGCATTGGCCCTCCTCAGCTCCGCTCAAGGGTGGCGTGGAGATCAGAGTGGCCTCGGGGCAGGGGTGTCCTTTTGCGCCGATGTAGGTGAGGATCAGAAGGTGTTTGTTGCCACGGTTCACAAGCCGGGGGCCCCCTCGACAGCCTTGTTTGATGTGGCTGCAAGCCTCTGTCGGCAGCGAGCTCTTTGCGGTGGTGTGACAGTCATTGCCGGGTGAGTGACTGTCAATGAGCAGGCCAACAAAAGGGGAGAAGACAGCCATTCAGGCCCGCTGATAATGGCCAGGCCAGGACAAGACTGCCATTCTCACACACTTTGATCACCGGGGGACGCGTACACACCTATGTGGGGGTCACTTATTTGTTTTACAGATGGGCACATTTTTTGGTGTGTGTGTGTGTGTGTGTTTGTGTGTGTGTGTGTGTGGTGGGGGGGATTCACCTGGGCCGGAGGTTTTGTTTATGAAACACTCACGTTGGCAAATGGGTTTAGCATGTGCAGCCACTCTCCAGTGGAATGAATGAGAGAGAAAGAGAGGGAGAGAGAGAGAGAGAGATTTCAGGGTTGGCTAATTTGTTATGTTGAGAAACATAGTATTTTCCAGATAATGTTGATCACATTTTTCCAGCATGCAACATTTTTCCTAACAATTAACATAACGTCATGTTTGTTTTGCACCATCGTTATGTAACATATATTTTTGAAACTATGAAAAGTGAAGTAAAGACGGCATTAATGTAAGGTCTGATGCTCTATATCATGGAAATGATCTATGGAATCAATACTATGAGCAGACTATATGTAGAACACAGAAAGTATTTCATTTTCTCACAGATTACACAAATACCTTGAGAAAAGCTTGCTGCTTTGAACAGCATATCGGACCATAGTTGCTCACTTAAATCATTGAGTGTATCATCATATCTGAAGATATGGTTCTTAGAAATATAATTCCAGAAATCATCCTATTTAAAGGTATCGTCCTTCCAGAAATCTGCACTGTTTGGGTTACATAGATGAGATTAGCCCAAATGAGATTCAGTTACTGCTGGCTACAAAGGTCACCGCACTGTGGATTCTGTGTTAACACCTGACAGCCAGGGCGGGCGAGGTGGGTGGGTAAGGGGTGGTTCGTTCCATTCTCTGTCCATCACAGTACACCAGCATGTGTCTCTGCTAGAGGACACAACAGATCAGAGGTGTGGGACACCTGCGAGCCCCTAATCCTGACTATGAAGACAGGCACAGTGGCGCTTACTGCACTCCCCCACCAGTACTGCTCCCCTTTAATATGGGATGAGATGTGAGTTTCAGTGTGTGGTGTATTAGTTTGTGGTGTGTGTGTGTGGTGTTTCAGTGTGTGGTGTATTAGTGTGTTGTGCATTAGTGTGTGGTGTGTGTGTGGTGTTTCGGTCTGTGGTGGTGGTTTCTTGATCATCCAACAGTGACCATGTGCTTAATGCGAACAAGACAACATCTGAATGTTTGATCTGGTCCCGCTTTATCGGCGGGCAGATTATCTCGGGTTCTGTATGATTGATGTGAGCCGTCTGCATGATGAACTACTTCCGCATGATTTATCACCGCCTGTCAACATCAGCTGATTCTTCAAAAAAAGAGTTGCTACGGCCGGTCCACTGTATCGGTGTAAAATCTGTATTTGGTGTGCAGAGGGGACGAGTGGAGATGGGAAATCTTTCAGAATCCGGCAACTTATCAGACGGATGCTCCTCTTATCTCCTCGCTGGCCCACAAAGGACAATGGTCACGAAAGAAGGATATGCAAACGTCCTGTGCTCGGACTCAATGCTCGCACACGGCCACAACCGTGGCAGCGGTTGAGTGGCCAGTCCTGATTTAGAAACGGATGTTTACATAGACTGGGGCAGATAGTAGTGGCACCTGCACTATAGGAACTGGCACAAACTGTGCCACTCAACATCAAGAGTCTGTTGCATAATCACATTTTTGAAAGTGTCACTACAAACACTGCACACCCCACTTAAGAACACATATATGTATCTATAGCCTATGTATTTGAATGTGTGTGTGTGTGTGTGTGTGTTTGTTTGTTTATTTATAATTTATTTGATGACATTATACATTACATGAAATTATTTGTGTCGTCATGTGCTGTACATTCTACATTTAAAAGTGGTGAGGATAATTAGACTAAAGAAAAGCCCTACATGTGCAACATAAGTATCAGCAGGCAAGGAATACCAATGGGGAGGAACAAAACCCCTCAAAAGAAATTTGGGAGTGAGTCAGAGAGTTAGCAAGAGAGAGAAAACAATTAATAATGGGAGCTATCACAGAGGGTTTGCCAGTGCTAAGAGGGAGGTCGAGTTTCAGGCCCTTTTGAAGACTTTGATGGTACAAAACGGGCTTCATTACAGAGATATTATCTCCATTCATACACTTACAGAGCCGCTCGGCTCCCTGCTGGGAAAGATTAGGTTCCTTCGCTTGTGAACAT
>NW_027468576.1:18701461-18923961 GCF_046254945.1 Alosa pseudoharengus | reverse complement strand
GGCTTCAAAAAACAGGCATCCAGTCGGTCCGTCAGTCGACCATCTTGAGATGGCAGGTGCACAAGGCATGTTAAACACAATGCCTGGGGATAAATCACCCTGATGTGCCTGTCAGCAAAGCGATCCCATGCTTTGCAAGAAATCACCATGGACTGGAATCCGGTGTGACCGTACCTCCCAAAGTGGACCCCCACTATCTGTCATCACCACGACTGGCGCAGAAAATCCCAATTTTCTGGGTGAGCACAAAAGCTGAGAAGTCTGAGTGGGGTTGAAAATCGGAGTGCAGAGTGACCAGGTCAGGATGGGTCGTCTTGGTTGTGAACTGACGTCACTGTGGTGGCCTGTGTGGACTACAAGGAAGAACATATTAACTTGTCCTTTTGATAATGATTTTATTCTGACAGAAAGTGAGTCAATGTTTTGTTTTTACTCACAAAAGCTATACTGCAAGCACAGCTGTGTTCGCCATTGAGGAAATTGAAACGGTTGTGTGACATTTATTAATCTTGCAGGCGGCTATCATGGACAGCTTATAAAGCTTTTAAAAGTGACACACACACACACACACACACACACACACACACACACACACATACACACACACACACACACACACACACACACACACACACACGCGCACACACACACACACACACGCATATGATGTAATTATTGAAGCCAGTGCACAGTTCGGATTTTTGTAGACTTTTATGAACATCACAGAATGGTTCTCCTCAAGCATGCTCTAGACAGAGGACCCTGTTCACCCTGCTCGGTGTGTGTCGTAAAGCTGGATTTTGTAAATCATTCATTCCCATGGTCCCTGTCAGAGCCGCTTAGACCGCACTGCGCTGCGGAGTGGCCTGAGAGAGACCAGCCCCCAGATGCAATCCGCTTACATGCTTCGCCCACCAGGTTCCTCTCATTTCCTGCCCTCGCAATAATAATAATTCCCTCTTCCTCCTCCTCCCCACTCGAGCGAGCGTCTGTATCTGCGACCCCAGAGATGCTAGTCTGCTCTCGGAGCCCCGTCGCTGCCACAGAGGCCATACCTCAAAATTAGGTCTTCATTAGTGTTCGTCTGGCTGCCCCTGTGACATGCACTTCCATTTGCCAGCCGGCAGAGAGACCGCATTACTGAGAGAAATGCCTGGACTGGATGTCATGTTGTTTTGACTGAGTAAGATAGTGGTGAGGGACAGGGCTATTTGTTGTTTTTAATGATGATTTATGAGTCGCTTTGGCACCTTCTGGCTTTGCCGTTCTGCTGAGCTGTATCCAATCGCACACAAGCCACCCTCTGTCGTCGTGTCTCTGCTGTTCTCGCCTTCGCGCTCGGCCGCTCTCGGCCGTGCTCGTGGCCGTGAACCCGCGCCGTTAGGTGCCGTCCACCCTGCCCTCGTTGTAGCCCTGACTGTCTGTCAACACCACTGCTACGCTGCCCAAACAGCCCTCGCCTCGCTTCGCCCCGGCCCTCAACCCCCACTCATTTTTTCCAGTCCGTGCTCCCAACCTCTCAGGTGCAAAAACAGTTGGAATTAGTCAACAAGCCTCTCGGCTAATTGAGGTTGGAAAATATTGTATCAATCCCAGTGGGCTGGTGTCTGGAACAGCCCAGGGAAGACGCGGAGGCTGCGGCTCTGATTCAAGGGGCCCAGAATAGAACAAGAGGTGAATGAGGAGGTGAAAGGGAAGGAATAAGTTCAGATGAAGTAGTTGAGCTTGTGATAAGTAAGCAATCTAGTATTATTTTGGCACTTGTGCTGTACTTTTAAGTACTTTTTCACCTCCCCTAATCATTGAATTTTATGACAAATGCAGGTGTAAATTCCTCAAGTTATTATCCTCTGTGCTGTGCCATGTTTCGGCCCTTTGAAGTTTTTTTTTTCTTTCTTTCTTGTTGTTGTTCATAAAATTCAAACGATATTTATCAGATCTGATTGAGCACAGCATCTGGCAGCCAAGGTAGATATTCAAATGATGAATCTTGCCCCAACCAGATGGATGGTCAGCGATAACCAAGAGGGAGAACAAGAGAGAGTGAGAGAGTGATGAATCACTGGCGCAGGCAGAGGCACGTAACAGGTGTTTTCAAAAATAACACAGAGACGAATGGCTGAGACGAACCATAAAAAAAAAAAAAAGAAATTTCCATCAATTCCTCAAGAGAACGAGTTATGCTGCTGAGTCGTGACAGCCGAGAGGGAACGGCGGTTTACAGGTTGCGAAACGAAGTACACGACATATCCTGTTCCAGGTCACAGGTCGTGACCGAGCAATCGGTGCCGGCAGAAAGAGCCGGGCAGCTGCCGGAGCTGGATCTCACATCAGATGATTATGAGCTGTCGTCGGGAAGGAGCTGAATCACAACACACTGCCCGCTGTCCTGTCTTCCTCGGCCTCTGCCCCAGCCTCAACATCGGCCAGATCCAGTCATGTTGGAAATACATATTCGGTGATTATGCTTGGCCAAGGTTATTTTCTTTTTCATTTTTCATGTCCCAGCTCCTCATGAAATATTGCTGTCAGGCCTGCCAACTCATACGCCTTTTTTCTTTTTTCTCTTCCCCGTTTTTTTTTCCCTTTTTTCTCAACACGTTTGACTATAAATGGACACACTGTTTTGAGTTTTGGGTGTGTGTGGTTGAAGACATCAAACATTTGACTAGGGGCCAGGCAATGACAACGCGTTCAACCTAAGGAAATAAGGTCATGCGACAATCATAGTCAGACAAGTCACTTGCATTAAAATATGGCTGCTTTTGCTATGTGCCAGGCCCCCTCTCACCCCTTCCCTTACGTTCAGCTGTGTTTACAGGCAGTTGTGTCATGTTGACCAAGTTTTCTTTCCTATTCTGCATCTCCCTTTAGATGTTAGTGTTTTTTTCTGTGCCGTGATTTCATAGGTGTGTTTGGCTTGGACAAGGTCCCATGGGAAGAAAACCTCCCATTCCTGTTGAATATATTGTGGAAATTACTTAATACTGGCCGGACAAAGACAAGCCTGTGCATCAAAGAGCAAATGGGATGTTGTTACAATTTTTGTTGTAGTAGTCAAGAAAGGTTGAATGATGTTTTACGATCGCTGGTGCTAATTCACTCTTTTCAAGTCAAACCTTTACTGTACCTATCTACAGACCTCATTTCAGGTCAGATCAAAGATCACTGATGAGAAGAGAATTGAATCAAGTGGAGAAGAATTGCCCGACTCAAGCAAATGAAGACTTGGAACTTCTTCCCGAACTCTATCACTGTTTAGGTGATTTTAAGCTAACCCTATGTGGGGTCAGAGGGGACATTACTGCTTTCTGTGGGACACAATAAAGTTAAGAGAGAGAGAGAGAGAGAGCAGTGGGACTGGTCGTTATCCAGTGGCTCATTAGAACGTCTGTAAGCTCTCCACCAAGACTCTCCCAATCTAAAGGGGCTTCACCGAGCACGTTAGTGCCAAAACTTGGGGAAAATCCCACGAATCCTGCCTTTTAATCCTTCCGAATAAGGACAGCGGCCTTGGCTTTAGTGGGAAATGTTGAAAATCAATCCCTTGCCAGCTGTTCCTGGCATTGAAGAAGGAAAAGGGGAGGGGAGGGTGGGGGGTGACACACACACCCTGGGAATGTTGGGGATGGGGGTGGGAAGTGTGGCACTACTGCGCTAATTAGCCTTGTAACGACGTAGCTTGATATCATGAATAGTGTGGGGGAAAAAGTGTAGCAATTAGCCACTAACAGCCCCGTCTGGCCCTGGCTTCTTTCTGCTTCGGCAGGGTTCATCAGCAGGTTTATTGAGCCCGCCTGGCTCCCTCAGGCTGTCTCTTTCTCCCTGTATACACGGCTTATTTCAATTCATTGCTCAAGAGATCAAGCTAACACTGTCCTAACTATTCAAAAACGTTGCATGTGAGTAAAGAATACTAATTCGGTAATGTGTTCTATGCGTTCAAAAAAAAGTAACATATACACAGATACAGACCTACACTACATTCAGGCAAACAGCATATGTGTCTTGTAATTAGTGATGTAGACTTAGGTTGGTAAAAGTAAGTGACCCGAGGCATAAAGACTGGCAAACCATTTGAGGCCTATGATTCGTGTCATTTGAAGTGCCTTCTCCGTGGCTGCCCTATGAAAACAGCTTGAGATTGAGTACATGCTGAGCCAAGCACGAACACTTGGAGAAAAATTGCGCCTGTATCATATTTTGCACACAGTGACAGGCCTTAAGGATGGTTGTTATTGGTGTTATTACAACCTTTTTGTGAAAGACATAAAATAGGTATTAATTAGATCAACTGGGATTGGGAACCCCGCTGCAAATATTACTCATGCAACCCCATATGCTGAGCATCATCTGCCAAAGGAAATATTCTCACCCGGACTCAGCCTGACATTTAACTCATGCAGGGCAGACGCTCGCCCAACATCTAACAAAGAAGAAAGTAATGGTAGACTGACTGCAATTCCGATGGTTGTATTAAGGAAGACGTGTTGTTATTCATTTGTCCTGTTGTAAAATATGCAGATATGTTTGTTGTTGACCACAAACACACCACTGAGTAATTATACTGATTTCCGTTTAAGTAAAGTAAATGGCAATCAGTATAACTTAATAACTGCTGATATTATCTTTTAGTATCTTTTAATACCTTTCTAATGAAAGGCAAAGAAAATCTGACTTTGATACAAGGAGTATAGTACAATGGCTGAACTTGACCTGTTCGCATCCCCACTCACACTGAATACTCATATCTTCTTAATCTAGATAGATACTTTATTGATCCCCAGGGGAAATTCAAATCTAGAGTCATTATCTATAAAACACCATAAAACGGTTTGTGAAATGTGGTTTTAATCTTCTGTAAGGTCTGTCTGAGCCTTCACGCCCTGATGTGTGTGTGTGCGACGACAAATGCAAAACAGTTTGTCCTTCTGCTTTCCTAATTCAAATTAATTAGCATATGTGAGGAGGCAGGCAGGTAGCCCAATATACAGTAACTTGGAACAAAGTTACCTAGAGCACAGTCCCTTTCGTCACATTCACAATTCTCTCCAGCATTACGCTTCTTTTATGTCTAACTTATAACTACGTCTCTGTACTCTCTCTGACTGTGTGTGTGTGTGTATGTGTGTTTGTGTGTGAATGCATGCTTGAGTGTTTGCATACCTGGTGTGTGTGTGTGTGTGTGTGTGTGTGTGTGTGTGTGTGTGTGTGTGTGTGAGAGTGTGTGTGTGTGAGTGTGAGAGTGTGTGTGTGTGTGTGTGTGTGTGTGTGTGTGTGTGTGTGTGTGTGTGTGTGTGTGTGAATGCATGCTTGAGTGTTTGCATACCTGGTGTGTATGTGTGTGTGTGTGTGTGTGTGTGTGTGTGTGTGTGTGTGTGTGTGTGTGTGTGTGTGTGTGTGTGAATGAATGTTTGAGTGTTTGCATACCTGGTGTGTGTGTGTGTATGAGTGTGTGTTCCTGATATCATCCATCAGACCTGAAATAGATGTTCCGCTACTGTACCTCTGCAGATGGTTAACGAGGGCCACAACTCATCCAGGAAGTAACTACAGCAGTGTATGTGCACGAGGACACAGCAGCTTAACAACACATTCCACAGGGCCACGTCTCTGTCTGCCACCACTGCTGTTGTGTATACCTCTCTGTTGTTCTGCATGCTCTGCTTAACATTCGTGATAATAAAAGCATATCAGAGAGATAGGATAAATGCTTTTAAGTGTCGACCTGAAGGTGAGTCATGGCAGATAGTGAGAGGGTGGAGGGGTGATGGGTGTGGGGAGCGTGAAACAGCCTCCTGGCAGAAACAGTGGGCTGGAAAAACCCTTGTGGCCCTGCAGCCAACCGTAGCCAGGCATCCCTAGAGACTCTCTTTCTATTTCTTTATTTATTTCAAAGACAGAAAAAAAATAGGCTTATCTATATTCACAGGCTACTGCTTAAGCTTTGATCGTGACAGTTGCGCCAGCTCCACTGCCAGACTGGATGATGGGAGTGAGGTGGCAGCGTGGGGTGGGGTGGTGACGGGTCGGCCGGAGCTTGGGTGTTCTCTGTGCAGCCACCCCTCCACCCTCACCCCCTGCCCCCAGCGGTGGATAGTATTAGGGTCAGGGCCTTTGGCCAGTGGAGCAAGTGACAGCCCTGACAGGCCGCTTGATTTCCCTCTTGTGCAGCCTGTCACCTCCCTGTCTGCCCGTCTCATTTTAATAATGTAAATACAATGGGGCCAAGGCCAGGGCAGGCTGGCTACTCCGTGTCATATTCACCCACTGGAACCCTGCGTCCGAGCTGCCCGACTGGGCACCAAAGCCCTTCCACCAACCAGACCCTCACCACCTCTGCCACCACCACCGCCTCCGCCACTTCACCCACTCCACCCCTGCCCTCCCCTCATGTGCCAGTGCCGTACTTACCCACGGGCACTAGGAAGTCTCGAATGTAAAGGAAATCGGGGGGAAATCAACATGATTCAGTCAAACACTGTGCAAGAACGTCTAATAATTTGCATGGTAAATATAAGCTGTGTGTTTTGGGCGGAAGCGTGCAATTCGAGCTGACAGATCCCGCCCAGGTCTCAGATGTGGCCATGTTTGAGTTACCGCTGTTTTTCCGACAAGCAAACTGAAGATGAAGGTAAGGGTATGGTAAACAGTCCTTGTTATTTTTTCCTTCCCCCATTTTGGTTCTGTTTTAAGTCAGTACTGTGTCTGGGGCACCACAACCAGCTGCAGATGCAGTGACGCCGCCCGCATGCAAGCTAATGGCACCCAGGAGTGACCTCACCCGCTGGCCTTTTGATAGAAAAGTGCAGGAAGCTGCAGAAGCCGTGAGTCAGTGAGTGCTCTGGCGAATCTGCTTGTAACTATCTGCGCCGGGCCTTTGATAGCGCTCTCGCTCTCCCTCGTTACGGATGTGATGCATGAGTTGGAGGCTCTCCACTCCTCCCGTGCTCCCTTGATTAAAAGAAAAAGAAAAGGTTTTCCTCCTGGGTAGGGTTTGGTTTCGGGCCCTTCACTGCCACACAGGCTCCGGCCAGACGACTAGACCGCCACTTCGTTAACCCTTTTCGCCTTGCCGCCCCTCCAGAGTGGGGTTGGGGTGGGGGTTGGAGGGGTCATGCACTCCAGATCTGAAAGTTTCCCTAAGGCCATCAGGGTGATTGTGGCCTAATTTTCCATGCAAGAGCTTGTTAATGGGTTGATTGATGTTCCGTTACACGGTTTAGAGACGAACCTGATGTTTACAGCCGCCGAGAAACGTGCGCCGAGACTAAACGGCGGGGAGCCCACCCATCATAAACACATACTTCCGGCACCTGATTACCCAGAGGAGGATCTCGCTGCTGGTCCTGTTTATCTGTGTTTTTCCCCTTGTCTGGCCTATGGCTGTTGTAACCTGCATTCAAGCAGCTGTCACTTGGAGGGGTGGTGCGTGTGAGTGTGTGTGGACTTTGTCATAATGAGTCACATGTAATTCGGTCGTGCGATAAGATGGCTGTCACCATATGATTCGCCGGCTTCAGTGCAGTGGTTTTCCAGTATATCAGCATTTGTAGATCACAGGCACACTTGCATCACATTGGACCTGAGGCCTGTTGACGGTAAAAATATCACCTTAATCTTAAGTCGTAATTAGTTCATGAAACACTTCCGAATGGTTCTTGCTTTGCTGAGCTGTCTAAATGACATGCCTGAGTGGGGTGAAGGAACTTTATATGTGCCTCAAGTACAGGAAATGCATTCTCTTGGAAAATCAACCCGTAAAATACTTCAATCTAATGTCTTTTTTTCATGCCCGGGCATACATTAACAGGCATACATTAACAGACATACATTAACAGACATCAACCAAACAACAGTTCTATCTGTATTCTATGCCACATCGTGAGGATGGGTCCTCTCTCCACCCCCTCCCCCGCAGTGTCGGGGCTGACCAGGAGAAAGCCACACAGGCCACACAGGCGGGTCATTATCCAGACCAAACCCTGGTCTGTGAGTTGCTCGTGAGCCAAGCATTATTCATGAATGACAGAGCCGTCTGTGTCGGTGGGGTTGGGATGGGGTTGGGGTTTGGTGGGGGGTGTGGGGGTGGTTAGAGTGAGCAGGCAGTCTGTCGGAGTGGATGAGGGGGTGCGGTGGGGAAGGGGGGAGGGGGGTGCCTCGGCGCGCCGGGGCCGAGCGTTTTTGTCCCCGGCTGACCCCGTGCTCTCCAGCGTGGCCCCTGCGCTCCTCACCTGGTCCGTCAGTGCACCGGAGCGTAATGGGATACCTGTCATTTGCTTTAATGGCCTTTGAAGGACCAGGCTAATCCCCTGAGCACTTATTCAGCGTCGCATAAAAGAGGGAGGGTGGTGGGGTAGAGAACAGTGTGTGTGTGTGTGTGGGGTGGGGTGGGGTGGGGGTGGGTTTACTAGAATGCTGGGGCCTTGAAACTGTACCAGCTCGGAATTGTGTGTGCGAGAGAATGTCGGGGCCCGCGCGGAGCCAGGCCAGAGCAGAGTGAGTGTGAGAATCGTCTTTCACCTGCGCAGCGAACCATTTACAGTCGCCGAGTCGCTTACCCTCCCGCCCGCTCGTCTGTCCACCCCGCCGGCCCTCCCACCGGCCCCAGCGCTCCATTCAGAAATCGGGGGGCAAATGGAGGGACATTTTCACATCATTGTTTCCAACTTTGGACCAGCGGCCCCCAGTAAAGGAGCTGCCATGGTAGCCGGGGTCCATTTGCACCTTAAAGCCGAGGCCAAGTGAATGGGTCATATACAACGACATGGTAAAGCCCCGGACTTCAGACAGACGTTTGTGGGCAGGGAGGGACAGGTGTTTTGTATTAAGGGCGGAGAATGTTTATGAGATTGGATGGCGAACGCTGTGCACACACTCTTAAAGTTTATTGAGTATGACAATGTCAGAAACTTGTTTCTCTAAGGGATGATGTTTAAATCACTCAACCATATGTGAGTTATAAAAAATAAGGCAAAAAGGAGTTTTGAAAATAGTTATTTTCGATGCCTCTCCACAATTCCTCAAGCACAGCTAAAAGGTTTTCTTTTGTTTATGAAGAGGTGTCCAACCCCACCCAACATGACACACGACACACCAACAAGTAACTACTGAAGCCGCCACCTTTTGTTTACTTGTCCACTATCATACTAGGTGTGTCGTTGCTATCACTTTTTATTGGTCACTTTTTAAGAGAGGAGATGATTTTGCAATTGTGCATTTGGCACACTTAAATTATCGTACGATAATTTAGAGCTTTGTTCTGCTATTATCTTGATCTTGAAGAGGGAATAAAAAAGTCATGATAGATGATGGATATAAAAGCGTTAATCAGTGCCAGACTAGCTTCAGAGTCCCAAGTCACCAGCGACCTGGGATGCTATCGGACCCACCACTGTTATGACCACCCCAGGGGTCGCTGGAATGTGGGAACAAAGGCGGAAATCAGGGCAGGCAATGAATTAGCCTGGCCAGGTCCTTTTCTTCCCATTCTCTGGGCTGCCATTTGTCTTGTTGTTCGTCGGGCTGGGCTACTCACTAGAGAAATCGTCCCAGCACACACACACACACAAACGCAAAAAAATGTCCTGTGCCCTACTTATTTATGATGAAGCACATATAGGCCATTGTTAGTGCCGATACTGGCACCTGTATTCTGTGAGGTGTCGTGAAAGATTGCCTCCTCGGGAATGTCCCTTTGATGCCTGTGGTCCTTCTGAGTATATCAGGTTCGGCTAAATCACTTTTTACTCGGTGGGACAAATGACACTGCTACTAAAAATAACAGCTCTTACTGAGAATGTTTATTCTAATTCAGTGATGGTCCTGGAATAGGATGGTGGCAGCAAAAAAATAACAAAAAAATCTCAATTCCAAAATCCACCACTTGCCTCATTTCAAATAGGAGGTATTTATTCATGTTTATTACATCAGAGGTCAAATAGGAGGTATTTATTCATGTTTATTACATCAGAGGTCAAATAGGAGGTATTTATTAGTTTTCATTACATCAGAGGAGAAGTCAAAGGAAAATCATGGCACTGCATTTTTAAACACAAAATACATGTGGCAGTTCAAGAAATGTATCAAGTACTTTGCCTAAGAGGTGCATGTGTGTGTGTGTGTGTGTGTGTGTGTGTGTGTGTGTGTGTGTGTGTGTGTGTGTGTATATGCCTATATGAGTGAGTGAGTGAGTGAGAAAGAGAAAAAAAGAGAGAGGAGGAGGAGAGGAGATGGGAAAATGCTCCTCACAGGAGACGTGTCTCGGAGACCTTTTGGGTGAGATGAATAAATCATCCATGCCTTCTGAGGCTTAATAGGTATGATGCATGTCCGGAGACATGCCTGGAGGCCCACAGCTGTGGCGGGCAGGGGCTAACCTCTCCGTGTCTCTGGAACACGGGCCTAGGCAGTCACAGGCCTGTTAAACACACCGTAAACTCCAGGGCGAAATGTACCAGCACCAGACACACTCATAAACAAACTGGCCCATCGAAAACCGGCTGGCCGCATGGATAACATAACACCACCGAACGGCTTTCATAATTAAAAATAGAAGCACCTAAAATATATTTTTTTCAAGGATAGGCAGAGAAGTGCTCCGTGGCAGCAGGACATGGTGGGAGATGTGTTGAGCCCTTCATTACAGCTGGACGACCGTGCAGCTGTTGAGTCCGAGGGCAGCACTTCCAGTAAAGGACCAGTTCTGTCCCAGAAGTGCCACGCTGATGCTTCATAGAGGATTGGGTTTCACGGCAGTGTTCTGCAAAAAGCTGTAATCTCAGAGGTGGTATCACATCCTCTGCACAAGAATTTGAGAATTATTAATCTTTCAGTAAATTCACTCTATTGGAGCTATTCAGCTCAAGCATCCTAAAAAGATCTAATCATTAAAAGCCATTGGGGCACCTGTTTGTGAGAGCATGTCTGCTAAATGGGGCTATGGATATTTGGGTGCTGTCAAAATGATGAGAAAGGGGATATCTAACAGCATATCAGCTTGTTACTTCAAAATAGCCTTTTTGGTAAGACTGAATAGGCTTTATTTATTTAGAATACGTAATGTAAGTAGAACAGAAAGCCATATTTTTTTTTAATTGCGCAACAAGATACTTCATAGCCATTCTTATTGAATGCTTACACCTGAACTTGTCACAGTGGCATTGAACCATGCACATCCTCAACTATTAACCTTGGCAGTAGGCAGTTTAGTTTCTGTTGAACAGATAATTAAGCTGTTGTTTCTGAAGCAGAATTCTGCATTGAACATTCATGTCGTGTGGATGCATTATTTTGCTTTTGATGCTAATTGATTCAGCAGCCTGTATTCTGTGTTCTCTAGTGTTTATCTGAACTGTAACAAATTAGAGGTGTTGTGGATAGATTTTGTTGACATAAAATAAAAATGCCTCTGGACTACTCCAGATGGTGTAACTCTTGAGGACATGATAAATAAACAGTGACCCCCCAATAATACTATGCACTTTACATACTTTGGTTTTCTGTTTCCGCTCTCTCTGTATTTGTTTATTTATATGTCCAGACTCTCTAAAATGTCAACAACAAATACATTAAAAAAACCTCAATTAAGAACTAACATGCACAGAGGACACACAAACAGTTCTGAACTTTTTTAACCTTCTTCTACATACCATCAATAAAGTTCTAAAAGCATAAGGTAGATATGCACAATACATTCAGTTATTATTTTGGTATTTATGTGTTTTGTGGTTTTGTAATAACATCTCACTTCTACAGCTATACAAAATGACTGACTTAAAGGAAGATTTGCAAATCTATCTCCCAGCTTGAAGTCACAAACAATCTGAGAACTCATCACTGAAATGATTTTTTGATTGGACCGAGACACAATGGAAACTAAAGTTAACTAACTTGAGGTTAAGCTCTCCCTCCTTACATCTAATCTTCCCATTTCACCCTCAGCCTTCTCACAAAAGACGGGGACCTGAGGGGTCTAAAAGCCCTACATTTTTTTTTATAAGAAAGCAATTAGAAAGGGCCAAGAGGGGGCCATTGTCCGATTCCCTCTTTTTTAACCTAAGGCTCGAGCTCTGATGAGGCGGCCATCACAAAGTCACTACAGCCATCGATTTGTTGATTATATTAACTTGGTCAGTGGGAGAGCAGAGTGGTACTTCAGATAAAAATATCTAACTTTTATTGTCTCTAATGGCTTTGAATTTGTTTAATCAAAATTATATTTTAAAAACAATATTGTATAATAATAATTGTATAAAGTTAGCTATAGAACTGAAAACCCACAGCAGAATCAAAGTACAAATCAAAGTATAAATCGTTAGTACATAATAGATGCTCACAGATATTGTGTGCAGCATTTGAAATAGTCCAAATGCACTTGGCCATTAGTTTGAACACTACTCGCTCGAGGCGTGGTGATGGGTAACCCAGGAAACAGGCCACACAAAGTAACCTGAAACAGTTGTTCCCAAACCAGCATCAAGGTGTTCAAAGTGGTCGTGACTGATGTCGCCATTGTCTTCAACCTCTACCCACACACACACACACACACACACACAGGCCTATGCTCTCGTCTGGAGAGCTTCGTGGAGGTCAGATCAGATCAAAGGTGCTGGTCACAGCCATTAGGCCTAACAGTGAAGAACCGACATGAAAAGCTTGTGTTTTGAAAGAAGAAGGAAAGAAGGGGAAAAAACAACAGGGCCCTTTCCATTTAAAAGCAAAGCAAACTGTGAAATAATTGAAAAGGTATGTCAATCAAGAGCAGCCGCCCCGCTGGAGCCCTCCGATTCCCAGGCTCTCTCCCGGCGAAGCAGCGGGCCGTGGAGGGCTACTGGAGGGGGCAGCCCGAGAAATTAAAGAGCCAGCGAGAGAAAGGGAAAAGAGAAAGACTAGGGGGGAAAGAGCTGGAGAAATCTTTGCTTCCCTCTTTCACTCCACTCTCCCCTTTCCCCTTCTTTTAATTGTGGTGGGAGGGACCTTTTTTTTTTGGAGGTGGAAGGGGGGGGGGGGGGGTGAGGTTGGGGTTGTGGGGTTGTACTGGGGAGGCTTTGGTTTGGGGGATGGGGGTGGGGGGGGGGGGTCAACAAAAAGCCTAGTCATTAAGAAGACCCCTGTCTCCATCTACTACTCAGGTGTGTAACAAAGACTTATTGGGAACAAAGGGGCGGTTTGAAGGCAACATCATTTTATGACCCACCACCACCCCCCACCCCCATCTCCATCCTACATACCCACCATCCTTCTCTACCCTCCCCTTGTTACTAGCACCAAGCAGCCTTACTCTCTCTCTCTCTCTCTCTCTCTATCCCCTTCTCTTTTAACCATAATTTTGACAAAGGGAACCCCATGAGGGTTCTCTTTTCTCTCTCCTTCCTTTTTTTGTGCTTTTTTTCCAAGGTCAGAAAAGGCTGAATGATCTGACGATGGGCTCACTTCCAAAAAGCGGAGAAGAAAGAGAAAGAGAAAGAGTATAAAGACTAGGCAAAGGGCTTGTTCGTTGCTTTTTCAAAAAAAAAAAATCCCATAGAAGATGGAAAAGTGGTCAGTCCACACTTGACTAGGTGCGTATAGAGCAGGATTTGCTTGTAATAGCAGCGTCGGCTTATTGACAGCTTTGGCCAAAACATGTCAAAGGTTAACAGATTTTGCCTGGGGGTGAAGGACAGAAATACTCACTCTATTCAGAATCTCTCTCAAACCTGAAAGGAGATAAAAAAAGACTTTGAATTATTGTGTCAGTAAGCTGCGAAATAAGTTGCCATTTCATTGCTTTCCTTTACAGCTCACCACACAGCAAACTAATAGCCTAACATATATTACAGCTCAGTTGTATTAAAAATGGATATTTCAATATATTTCACTGATTATTTTCTTCACTATTAAGAGCAATTCAGGTGATGCAGCAATGCAGTTTAACCTGAGTCCCTTTGCAAGTGCAAACATTAAGGCTATGCATGTGTGAAGTCCAGCCCTAGCGCTACCAGGGGCCCTCAAGTGGTGTGACCTGAGGACTTTAGCATGTAAGGTCAGATAGTTATACTTAATACCTTGAATACCACAGTCGTCTCTGGGCTTTTAGCACAATAGAGCGAATTTTCAAAGGGGGACTAAGATTAATATGGGCCTAACTCGCTTTTGTTGGTGTTTTCTCAAGCATCACAGGCCTGAGCCCTTTTCTCCAAACAAGGCAAAATCCCCACCTCATCCATCCCCTTAGATCTTTTTCCCCTCTCCAGGAAGCCATGTTGTCATGTATAGATGTTTCATTAAAAGGAGTCGAACCCATTAGTCCATTGTCATGGCTGTTTTATGTTTCACAGAAGAATTGGGCATATACCCTACAACATACTCAGTTTTCAGCAAACCAAAGTGATACCCTAGCAGGAAAAAAAAGTTTTTTTTTCTTCTCACCTCTTTTCAAGAGCCCTTTTTCTAGTGCATCACTGAATGCTTTCATCTTCACTTGGCTGTTTAGGACCCTAAAAGGCCTCCCTTTTTAACCACTTGACACTTGGGTGACTGACTTTACCTTGATGGCTAATCCATAATACCTGGCATCAACTGGCACCCAAGATTACAAAAAGAATTCTTTAACTTGTTGACTGTGTTTTATTTATTTATTTATTTTACAGATGCCAGCCAACTTGATTTACAGACAAAGGCACCTCCTCTCCTGCTGGTTTAAACACAGTCTCACAGTCTGAGAATGACACGTATAGTCACGCGTGGCTGCTCTGCAGTTACCCGCGCCCCTGGGCTACCGGAGATAGATCGTTAGCAGCCGTAGCCACAGCAGCAGCAGTGGAGACAGTGACACTTTCAGGCACCAGAAGTTTTCATTTGACGGGACAGATCCCATTAAACATTATGAAAGCCCCATGGAGTCGGCAGCAGCCTGGGTTTAATTGCTTATGAGGTGCTCGCACGCTCCCACCACGTGCAACCCCCCCCCCCCCCTCCTTGGATGTTTGTAAACACGACAGGCAAATTGTATGTTTGTGTCCAAAGTGACAAGATGCAGGGACATAAGACACTGTGGTGTAGGCTACTTGAGCTTAGTGTCGTTAGTGCAGCTGCTGTCGCTTGATGGGGAGGGGGGTCACTTCGCTTGGCTGTGCGTGTCAGAGAAGAAAGAGGCTCAGAGAGCGCCGTGTTTATTTACCTTCTATATCTTTCCCCCTTCTTTCTTTCTTCCTCTCTTTCTTCCTCTCTCTCTCTCTGTCTGAGAGGGGTGACCTCACCTGACAAGCATGGGGGAGAAGACCATTTGCTTCTGTTGTGCATCTGGCGAGTGAAAGAGGCAGCTGAGCGCTACGGCATTAACTTGCGAATGAGGGCAGTCTACAGATTAGTCTAAAGATCATTCTGCAGTGCCCACATCCCATAGGGACAAGCACCAACCACACCCTACTAACAAGCTGCAATTTTTGAAATTTAAGCTGTTGTATTGACTGGAAATGTAGCCACTTGTGTATCCCTGCGCAGTGAGTCAAGGTGATGGTGTTCTCAAGCTGGCAAAGGGCCTTTGCAACTTGCTGGCATTACTTTTAACATATTTATTAACTGTGGCCACTGTGCCAAGTAAATGTTGTTTTTAGATTTTCCTTGGGTCCTTTTTTAAAACAGTCTGGTCTCGAGTAAACACAGCCGAACTGCGAGCACGCGGTGAGGCTTGCACCTGCTCTGCCCCCGGTGTGAGCATTTATTTTTCATCTCTGAACGAGTCTATCCGGAGTCCCGGTGCGGGAGTGGAAACTCGGCCGGCGCTGGCTCAGGTGCTGGGCTGCCCGCTCCATGGGGGTTGGAGGGAGGGTTGGGCTGCGGGCTTGAGCTAGCCGGGTCTCGTGTTTGTGGCTTCTGGTTCATTTCCCTACTGACTCTGGGTCAACAGCTCATTCAGCACCTCTATGTGTTGGTGTATGCACAGTGCCTGTCCAAAGGCAATAGCCCATTTGTTAGCACTGTTCCTAGTTTTTGGTTATTTAGAAGGGTACCTGAGTGAGAGGCAGAGAGAGAGAAAGAAAGAGAGAGAGAGAGCAAGTTAGAGAGAAAGTGTAAGCAAGACAGAAAGAGAGAGAGAGAGAGAGAGCAAGTTAGAGAGAGAGTGTAAGCAAGACAGAAAGAGAGAGAGAGAGAGAGCAAGTTAGAGAGAGAGTGTAAGCAAGACAGAAAGAGAGAGAGAGAGAGAGCAAGTTAGAGAGAGAGTGTAAGCAAGACAGAAAGAGAAAGAGAGCTGTTCCACAGCATGTTCTTGCTTTAAAATTGACTTCTATGGGTGTATGGAACAACATGCCTCAAGATCAGATAGTCCCTCATATCAGGGTGTCTTTGAAGATGAGACTGACTGAATATAAAGTCAAGCGCAAGTTATCTAAGAGAGCTTCACGTCCAGCAATTACCTCCTATTCAAACTCTTAAGGGGCGGAGAACACCAGGTCCTCTCGAAAAACAGTTTTGTCTGTCATCTTCACAATGCGTCTGGTTCCCTCTGTGTAGACTAAAGCCGACTCAAGAAGACCACACCAAAGAGAGTTTGTCCCCAATCACTGTCCACAAGCCACCCTTATTTCTCTGTGCCACCACCACTTCTTTCAAGGGTCTGAACTGAGCACAAGTGCGCTGTGGTGGCTATCAACCTGCTTTATCTCGACAGCAAAACAAGATGGAGGCTCATCTGGGCAGACTGTCAGGTGTGGAATGATTCCACTTTGGTAGCCAGCCTCCCTGCTCTGCAGACTGGAACTTTCTGTGGCTGGGTTCTCCTCTTTTGCATAATGCATTTTCCTTTCTAGATGGCAGAGTGCTAGTCTGGTGCATGGACGGATGCACTCCAACAAAAAACACAAGGCAGCATGAGCCATTTGCATCTCAAAGCATGGGCAACTAACATGAGGGAAAGACAAAGACATTCATGATGTTATAATAGTGTGTCTCTGCAGGATTCACTGTTTCGGTGTTGTGTTTCAAACCTGACAGCACAATAATCCCCCCCCCCCCCATTAAATTGACTGGACGGTAATTTGCTGTGGATTTTATAGAGCAGACTGTCCTTTGCAATGACCCAAGCGTTTGTTCTTTGGATTCCTTCTTCCTCATGTATTTCACCTTGGGCAATCACTAAACACTGTCGTGCATATCCTCTTTTCCTTGTCTTGGGGAATCACTAAACACTGTCGTGCATATCCTCTTTTCCTTGTCTTGGGGAGAGTAAAAAATATACATCTCCAGGGTCTACGGATGCCTGGTTTCCTAATCGGTAATGATAGAGTCGCTTTTGATGGGGAAACTCCACTCGTCCACCACTCTAACAGAGATTTCTCTTCCCTCTTTTTTCCAGGCCTGATGGAAATCCGATCTGTCAGTGTGGGAGTTGTCGCCATCAAATCTGTCAGCACGGGGCTGTACTTAGCCATGACCAAAAAGGGCACCCTCTTTGGATCGGTAGGTGCATTTCCAGACCTTATTAAGACATTTACTGACATGACATTATTAAGAAACATTTTACAAGTGTCATCCATCCTACATGCAGAATAAGCCTCATCTGCACCTGTTCTTTTTAACTATATGTCCCTGTGAGGATTTTGAGATCTGGTTGTAACCCAAGGTGTGTCAACCGCACCTGTGCCAGACTAGGGCCAGGACTGTACTAGAGTCAGATGTCCCCTGGGGGTACACACACACACACACACACACACACACACTGAGAGAGAGAGAGAGAGAGAGAGAGAGAGAGAGAGAGAGAGAGAGAGAGAGAGAGACACTATCACAGTCACAGTAACAGGGATCTTGTAGCATCCCTCTTTTCATACATCTCAATGAAAGCAGTGCTAGCCAGTGATTTGCTACTTTTGACATATGTTTTTAAAGTCAGCTTTTGGTATATCATCTACTAATTAATTTAGATGATATGGTTGTGTGAAGGGCAGCTGCTGTTCCCACTGTTTTCACATGTTTATCATTCAACTGACACTGACTGAAGATGTGCAGCACAAATAAGGGGCCAATGGAAAAAGGGTTCAAATTGGCTTCATTTGTCTATTGAAATCTTACGGGGTGGCTCTGTCAATTTCTTTTAACATTATGTCTAAAGTGCCAAATTTAAACACCTTTTATCTTATCGGCTAGTTTAAGGTTCTGTACTGCTTCTTTATGGTAACATTAAAGCTCACAATATTATACATTAAAACAGCAAGGCTGTTGTTACAGTTTTGCATGCTACTTGTCAATAGCAGCTAGCCACTAACCCTATTAACTACGCATTTTCACAACTTGATCTCATACTAGCAGTCTGTTTACTGTACCTGCTGTGATAAGATGACGACAACTAGGAAATGAAAGTGACAACTAGGACAGCATGGTTTTCCCTACCTGAGGGCAGATAAGGCAAGTTCGGTAACACTTTACTTGATGGGTGAGTTCATAACACATTCATAGCAGCTGTCATAAACTGCACATAAAGCATTCATGACTGTTTCATGAAACATGACTCAACATTCATACCAAACCTTTCATGAATGTGGAAGACGGAACGACGACAACTTGTCAAAATAAAAGTCCAACAATCACAAAGCAGCATTGCCATTTTTGTTCCAAACCTCTTACCTTATCACGTCACATCTGAGTCAATGGGCTACTCCAGTGCCAAAAAGACAGAACATGGTCAAGCAAATCATTTTTGTTTCATAAAAATGTATTTGTTTTATGATGTAACCTTTGCAGATGATTTATCATCTTTTGCTACTGGGAATGTCCAACCGTCCAGGTTACACAAATGCGGGTCAGCTGAATGTAGTAGCGGGTCAGCTGAATGTAGTTTACCTCCCAGTGTTAAACTCAATGATTACGAATACTTCACAAATTGTATAGTAAAGTGACATTCGATGTAGACTTCATAAGATATTCATGAAATATTTACAAAGGCTGGAGAGAAAAACAGCAATGCTGCTTTGTGATTGTTGGACTTTTATTTTGACAAGTTGTTGTCATTCTGTCTTCCACATGCATGAAAGGTTTGGTATGAATGTTGAGTCATGTCTCATGAAACAGTCATGAATGCTTTATGTGCAGTTTATGACAGCTGCTATGAATGTGTTATGAACTCACCCATCAAGTAAAGTGTTACCGCAAGTTCTTATAGCATCCCCTTCTGAATCACACCTTAATGAGAGTGCACCTGAGGAACCCCCATTAGCTGATCTTATCTTAAGGAGGGCAGTGTGATGGCTTGCTGATAATCATCTGTGATGTAAGCTAAACCACAGCTTACTGTAGTCATCATCTCGGTTCAATTCATCCATTCTCACTGATAAGAAGAGTAAATCACCAATAGTAAAAGCAGACTTAAATTTGTAAGAACTAGGTAAGTTTGCAGTCTTCAAGGACAAACATTATACAACTACCTGACTGCTCCATGGCAACGGCACAGAGGTTGTGTGAAAAAGCAACATTTGAAATGATTGAAACAGCAGTAGGCCTAGGGAAGAGACTCTTATCAAAAAAAGTCTTGACAGTTCATAAAGCTGATCTTTATACAGTCAATACAATAAGTGACGCTGCTAGAAAATTTGGGCCCTATGACAGACAATAATTCTGGGGGCCCTCCTGATAATATATAGGGGGCGGGCCCCTTGTCAGTGCTACCCCCCCCCTTAGCGGTGCCCCTCTTTTACTTGCATGTTGAAGTGCCGCTTTAGAATGAAATTCATGCACTCTTTACCACATAAACTCATAAATTCTTTACCACATATTTATCATGCACGTATAGTGCATAACAAGAGTGATTCCTGTAATTAACAGATCTTTTCATATGAGGAAGCACAGAAAGAATTTGTGCTCAGGTCTGGCTGTGGTCCAGGCCAGGGCCGGATCCGGCTCAGTGTCAAAGAGCTATCAGGGAGGTCATCAGGGCCCTTTATGGCAGTGCTTGTCATTACTCCATGTGAACACACTTGGAATAGGATCCCATGTAGAGGGGTCACATCCGGAGCACTTGTATCTCTGAGCCCATCTCTGACCTTTGACCTGACTCGTTGAGGCAGGTCAGGACTGATTGTCCAAAAGGCCCTGTACTCACTGCCCCCGTGTAACCTCTCTGTCTGTCTGACTCTTTCTTTTTTCTTTCTCTGCCTCTTTCGTCCTTTTCTTCTGTTTTCCTTTCTTTTCTTTCAGCCGCGGTACAACCCCAGCTGCAAATTCAAGGAGCGGATCGAGGAAAACGGCTACAACACGTACGCCTCGCTGCGCTGGCGGCACGGCGGCCGGCAGATGTTCGTGTCGCTCAACGGCCGCGGAAAGCCCCGCCGGGGACACAAAGCCCGCAGGCGGCACCCTTCCACCCACTTCCTACCCATGATGCCTACGTAATTACCCACCCACCTACCCCGCCCCAGGCCCCGAAGTGGCTCATCCCATCCCTCACATATTAGTGTTGTCATCATCATTGCTGTTGATACTCTTATTATTATTATTATTATTATTATTATTATTATTATATATTTGTTATGCTATTATGATGTTACTATTGTAAGCCCTCTCCCTTGTATGTACATTTGTTGGGGCTTTGTGTTTGTTTGTTTGTTTTTACCATATTATGCTTAGTGTGGTCACAGTGGAGTTACCTTTAAGTTATTCTCCCTCTGCCCCTGTGTATGCCTTAGTAAGGCAGCTGAAAAAAAAACATGTATAAAACACAGTTTACTTGTAAATATTATGGTGTTCATCCCTATCACTCTTCTGAGTAGAAAGTCTGTTTAAATCCAACATGATCCTAAATGTATAAGCTGGACTGGAGGACTCAATGTTCAAGCAGGATTCTCTGAAGAGTCTGATCATCTGATTTGAGAAGTGACTTTGGGCTGCATTTGTGGACAATGGGATCTTACTCTCTGCATATAAAAGTGGATGGACATACATACAGTATATACTGTTTCACTTGCTTCACTACTGAGAAACTCTTGTGCTTGAGTGTGTGTGTGTGTGCGCATCATGTTTGTGTTTGTGTGAAGCAGTGATCCCTGTTAAGTGCAGACTCATGTGATGAGATTCATCTCTGATCAGATAACTATGCTGGGAGTTCCTCTCCATGTTTTATGCTCGGCAGGAGATCCCTTTTTTACGCCTTTCATGGAGCAGAGATAAGTGTTGTTTACTGCTGGTCCAAGTGTCTGCCCCCTTTGCAAGGTGAACAAACACACAGTAAAACAAACTGGCCTTGGGACGAGTCTGGACAAGATCACGTCAGTTGACTCCCCTGAGTCTTAGCACTGATGGGCCCTCGACGCAGGTTGAAGCTCTGTGGTTGTCTGGCAACCATCACCGTTAAAATGGTACTGGACTGAAAGCCCTATGTATCTAATGGTGTCTGGTTTCTGAAGCGCAAAAAGAAAATGAATTGACCCTTTCATACTATTTCATGTGTAGACTGTACTTCTTACTCCGTTACACCACACTAACATTTCTCCACCAATCTGTTGCAAATAGAACATTTAATATATTTAAACTCTGTGTTGAAAGTGAGGCTCCATCTCTTCTCTCCTTTGTGTTTTGCTGAAGTTCATGTCAGTTTCTTGGTTGAACATCATGTATTGCTTGCCTACTCCAGTGTCTGCAATCAAGGACATGATCACTGAACACTGTTTAATAAGCATATTTCTTTACTGCAGAGGAGCATTTGTGTGTGTCTTGTTCAGCCTGGTAAAACTGAATTCAAATAAACACTAAAATGATCAAACATGTACAAAAAGTGTGATCTATCATAATAGCTCTGTCATATTCTGTGATAATTATGATGATGATGATGATAATGATGATGAAAATAGTGATGCTAGTGGTGATGACTATCTTTAAAGAAATTATACTCTTTAAAAGAAAAAATACCACTCATGAAAATCTTATTTTTTTTATATTCAAGTTAATTTGTCCAAGTTTAAGTTCTAACTAATACTGAATTTACATTTGCAATCTACATACATCATGCATCGGACTACTGTATACTATTAGCACTTTCAACACTGAATGTAACAGTATGTTAGTTCAGCAGGTCTTGAATGTGGATGACCATAGAGGCACGTGGCTTCTCTCACTTCCACATGTTAGAGGAACACAGATGGCAGGTGCTCCGATCTGAATGATTGGAAACATATTGAGGCCCAGACAGGGACTTCATGCTGCTTGATGGATCCGTATGGGAAGTGACATCATGCAGCTTGATGGAACTGTAGTGAGCCTATCTGTAGATGGGACTGCAAAACATCTCACTTGTCAACACAATATATTTGTTCATAAGCCAAGCTAAAACAACAAAGCATGTCCTGGCCACAATTTCAGTAGTTTGTTGTTAAGTTTCAGATAAAGTGGTTGAGTACTGAACACCTTACTGAAGTAGACAAATGTAAATATTCATTTACAGTTTCATATGAAGTTCAGTATGGCAATGGCGACCAAAGGTATGTCAACACCCCCAACATGTGAAGCCTCCATAGTAATCCTATTTTCTGCCTGTTCCCTTGTGAGCGGTGCCTGATCGTCAACCAGTCTGAATCTCCCTCCCTCTCTCTCTCCCTCCCTCCCTCCACCCCCCTCTCCCTCATAACAGTCCAGGAATTCCATGCCCCCCCCCCCTTCTCTTGGCTTTAAGGTGAGGCTGTCTGTTTATGCCAGCCCGCTGTTCGACAAGCGGCGAAACCGAACGGGAGCCTGTAATTATCATTGTTTCTGTACTGTCCTGTCAGAGTGCTCGCCAGCGAGACAAGAGTGATCCCTTGGCAGTGCTGTGGGCCGCCAGATCAAAGCCCGTGGCCTTTGATCACGAGCAAACCCCAAAAACGTTATGGAAAATCAAGGTGGGGAGAGCGCTCTTCAAAGAGCCATGCAAACTGGGGCCTGCCTGGATACTCTTTTGCTGGGACATCTTCAGCGTCTCACTCTCTTCCCTCCACTGTGTCACACACTAATGTTGCGTGCAGGTGTTTCCTCTTAAAGTCTGTCAGGAGGTAAAGGACGACGTGCGTTTTGTAGCCGCTGTGCCTAGAGTGGCGGGTCTAAAGAGATACCGAAGTGCTTTGGCTTATGATGATGCTCGCTGTATGGCTTGGCAAACAACTAGCTCCCCTTAAGCTTAACAATCACATAAACAGATGGCTGTGGTCACAGTTGTGGTCGCGTTACCGCCAAAAAGCTTAAAATTCCAATCTTGGAAACTACTTGGGTCTTATGAGGGACAGATGTTAATCTTCTATCTTCAAAGTAATTAGCAAGACAAGAGAATGACGTGCTACTCAGAAGCATGGGATCACTGAGGCATTGAAGCAGCACTAGTATACAGTAATATGCAACTTTAAATGGCACATTACCATTAAGATAAGAGTCATCAGCATTGTGACGTGAACACACCACACATATTGCAGGAATGCAGTGCTCTTGTGTCTACAGAAGAGCTGGTCAGCCACTGCAACAGTCTCATCAAAGGCCTGCAACCACAGACAATGAACCTTGGGAAGAAAACGTAGGGCCAAATAAATACTCATTTGCTCATCATATTCAGATCTACAGGTGGTATGCGAGAGAGAAAGAGACAGAGCAAGAGAGAGAGAGTGAAGGAGAGGGAGTGAAAGAGAGAATAAGAGAGGGAGAGAAAGCATGCAATTCCAGTCCACAGAGCTTAATAAATGATTGTGGCCTCTGAGACTAATTGTGGTGGTTCTGCGTCTCCCCGCGGAGTGAAGCGTGGAGCCGCACGGCGCTTTGAGGGGGTCCAGTGTGCTCCTGCTCTGCGGCCTCCTCAGCCGGAGTGGCCTTGAAAGAGCGCGGGACCACCGGAGATCAATAGCAGAGCCCTTCAGTCTTTCACTGGCCCTCTAATCCCTCTCATTTGTCTGCCATTTGTTCGGGGCCATTCACAACTCTCTGAATTTGGGATTAGGCTTGTTTTGTTACAAAAACAGCCCGAGTTGTTATGGTGAATACGCCAAGGGGCAAACTGTGTGCGTGCCTATATGTACGTGTGTGTGTGTATGTATGTGTTGCCTATACGTGTGTGTCATTGGGTGTGTGTCACCCCATTATTTCTTTCTTTTTTCTAATTTTTTATTTGAAGGACATTAATCCATGGATATGATTTTGTGGAACATAATGCCAAGGGCTGACTGCTAATGGTTTTCATGTTCTTCATGTCCCAGAGTTTTTCTTAGAGGCATTCTGCCCTCATCGGAGGAAAAGCAACTGGTTTCCTCAGTTGTTTTCAGTTTAGGACAAATATGTTAATAATTAAGCAGTCCTCAGATATGTAGCTAACCAGCAAGTATTTATTTTGAACTTTGCCAGTATGATGAACTCACGTTGCATGCTAGCTCTTGGAATCCGTCTCTGAAAATCTGAAATATTTTCCGCCTCATAGAACTCAAAATGGTGGCAGTTAAAATGAGTTAAGTTCCATAACTTTCAGAAAAGCCCCTGTTCCAATCGGGCATATTCCCTCTCCCTCTCTCCCCCTCTCTCTCCTCTCCCCATCTTCATCTCAATCTTGCTCTTCATCTCTCCATTTCTCTATCTCTCTGTTCTCCAACTCTTTCTCTCTCTCCACGTCTCTCGCTGCCCTGTCCAGTTCTCCGTGTTAGTTGGCAGTGGAGAGCAGATCTATCAGAGTGGCCCCTCTCATCACAGGTTGGATTATGGCCTCCCGTCTGAAGCCACTGGACGGACATGAGACAGGGACTCCTGAGTGGCACACGCCCACCCCCGCCCACCGCCACCAACACCGACGCCTGTCCATGCCACGGCCCGAGGTATGCGCTGGTCCGCCGGGACGCGTCCAGCCTCGGCCTCACTTGGCATTCCCCGGATGCCTGCGGGCAAGTCAAACACTGTAAGATGGGCTGGGGCTCGGGGGGCTGGGGTGGGTTTGGGGTTGGAGGGTGGAGGGGGTGTTTGATGGGGTGGTGGGGTGGCTGCCACTCTCTGCCAGAGACTTGGGCCAACTGAAGCAGGCTACAGTTTGGCCCAGGTCCCAGTCAACATCATGAGGTTGTCTTTGGCTTTTGGGGACTGGAAAAGACATAAGTCAGGATGGGTTCATGCAAAGCACGGGACAAGCCAAACCCATTCCACTCTAGCCTACGACCTCCGCTATGTGTGTATCTATCTGTGTTTGTGTGAGTGTGCATGTGCGTGTGTGAGAGAGAGAGAGAGAGAGACAGACAGAAACTGCAAGCAAGAGGAGCTCATCTGTCTGCCTTTTGTCATGCATCTGCACACATTTTCACACGGTTAATGCTAACCCCGCTCACATCCGTGATCCCCTTGCCTCACCACCAGGTCGGGTGTTCACCCCTCGGCACTCAACGTTTTCCACGGTTTTGGTGTTTAAATTTAGGTTTTCATCACGGGCCTCCTTTTCCCCTCTCAGGAGTTTCAAAAATAAGCTCGAGTAGCAGCGGCAAGAAAAATTTATTTTGGACCTCTTCCACAGGCTGCTCTCGGACATATAAAACGTCCGTGACTGTGGGGGTGTCTGTTTCGTCTGTCAAGAATTGTCAGCATCGTCCTGAAAATATGTAAAAAAAATGAAAAAAAAGAAGAAAAAATGAATGCTCTTGGCTGGACAGGGGGGGGGGGGGGGGGACGTGCTGGTCCGAGACCTCTTTCCCTCACAGATATTTCCAGCGGTGATATAAATATGAGTCTTCTGAAATAAAACAGTCTGTCTGCTGCCTCTCTTCACCCCAGCAGGATGGAGACAAACGACAGGATGAGGGGGCACGTGCAAAGGCTGTGCACCTCTCTTACCACAACCATTCACCTAAAGCTAGACGGACAGTGATCAGGCTGTCCCCTTGCACTGCATATAGGGAGAGTCTCTGTACCCCTCTGTATTTCTCTGCATCAGATCAACCTCTTATAAAACATCATGGCAGGTTCCCTGAACATGGATTTAGCCTAGTCTTAGACCATTTCAATTTTTCAATTTCAATGAACATCTCTATTGAGAAAAGCTTTTGGTCTAAGACCAGGGGCACTGACCTCTAAAGACTAGGTAAAGCTTTGCTTAATAATAAATTAGAATCTATTTGCAAAATGAATACCATGAGAAAGAACAAGAACAAACATTAGTGGGGTCAGCTAAAAGCTGTCTCATGCCACATGAAGCTGTTAGTTCATGCATGAGAATGTTGCTCATAGACTGACTTTGCACTTTGCCCAGCATTCAAATTAGGGCATATGGGAAACTGGTTCTATAGGTCTAATAGAGAAGAGAGCTAGCTATGTTGCTCCCGTTCACCTTCCAAACTCAACATGGAGGTACAGCATAGCATCTTCCCCAAGCTGTATGAAGCATGCACCATGTTTAGGCTATTTGGTCCTCGAGGTGATGGGCCTGCGTGCCCTGAGTGAGCTTCCCACAGCAGCATCTGTGTGTGTGAGGTGGAGCCGAGCTCAGCTGACATGTCACACACAGCCACTCCTCATCACTGAGCCGGCCCATTATGGCATTAGAAGGCTTTTCATCGGGAAGGACCAGAGCAACCGGAGAGAGGGGTGTGTGTCTGTGTGTGTTGTGTGTCTGTGTGTGTTGTGTGTCTGTGTGTGTGTGTGTGTGTATGGATGGCCGGTCGGTCGGGGTCCTAGGAGGAGCACAGGGAGCAGGGGCCACATGTTATGGTGCTCTTTGTACTGGTGACCCACGGATGTTGATCTGTTGCCTCTGCTCTGACATGTAACTACTTGCCTGTGGGTTTGAAGTCCTGTCTGGACAAGGTAAACTGCAAATGAATTGTACTTTCTTCAGAGAAATAAAGATGTACTGAACTGAACTGAACTGTGTCCCCAAGAGCAGCTGACTCATGGGTAGATGGCCCTGTTTTGGTTGAGAGTTGTGCCAGATCGGCATCAGATGCTAGCCAGTGTCACCAGAGGCAAACCTATTGGCTATCTGCTCATCTGTAAAAGACTTTATAAGTTGAATATGAATTGCGCTATGTAGATAAACCTGCCTTGTCTTCACACTGAAAGGGTCATGGACACCTCCTAAGGGATCCCTCTGGCATGGCAAAACATGCTAAACATATTTTGAAAAAATAAACACTGTTTTTTCATGTTGGCTTGAAAGCATCTTTGGTGCACCATTAGTAAGATATTACTCAATCACAAAACTGCCACCTAGTGATGAGGACAAATAACTGGCTTTTGAAATTAAAAGATGGACCTCCTTGTACAAGAGTAGAACTGACAGAAAATATGTCAACACTAAACATGGGCAAGAGCGCCATCTCCTGGTTCAAAAATACATTACTTTGGTGCAAGTGAGGGATAGGGTGCACAGGGATGTGATCCCCATTATTGTTGAGATAAAACGTCATCATAAAGACTACCCCTGTCATTTACAGCAATAGTTAAACTATAACTAACAATTAATAACCTATTTTACTGTGCGTTGCTTATGTACGCCATGACACATGCCTGACCCTAATCGTTACAATAGGCCATACACTGAGATGCAGTAATAAAGGGTGAAACCGAAAGTTTCTCACACAGTTGAATCTGTGGCTTGGCTGATATTGTAGTGGAACGTCAGGACACTAGGGTGCGCTATACAACAGGACACTATGGGATATAGTGAACAAGAGAATAAGTCAATTAAACTCAATTTTATTTAGATAGCACATTTAACACAACAGAATTGATCCAAAGTGCTTCACATATATATAAAAAAACAACACAAAAAATAGTAATGGTATTAATAATAATAATAATAATAAATATAGCTGCAAGCAGCAATGAGGGGGCCAAGCAGATGAGCAGAAGTTGCCATGGCAACTGAGTGATAGATGAAAGTGTTGCTAATTATGGCACCTCTAGTGGACAAAGCTAACTTTTATTAATTGTGCTTCAGGATGTGGTCCCAAGTTCATGTACCAAGTTTAGTGTCAATTTGAGAAAGTGTTGCAAATTATAGCGCCCCTAGTGGTCAAAGGTCACTACATATATTGTGCATCTTCAAGATGTGGTCCCCAATCCACATACCAAGTTTGGTGTCGATAGGACAAAGTGTTGCTAATTATAGCGCCCCTAGTGGTCAAAGGTCACTATATATATTGTGCATCTTCAGGATGTGGTCCCGAGTCCATGTACCAAGTTTGGTGTTGATAGGAGAAAGTGTTGCTAATTATAGCTTTCCTAGTGGTCAAAGGTCACTAAATTTATTGTGTGTCTTCAGGATGTGGTCCCGAGTCCAAGAACCAAGTTTGGCTTCGATATGTGAAAGCATTGCTGAGATATGACCTAATCTTCTCTTACGGCTCCCACACACAGCTGCGTTCCGTCAATGCATGCCAGTGGGTGTTCCCGAGGGTAGCTATGCAAATGACTTGAAGTAAAACCGTAATGTGATTGGTTGGTGCCGTCCGTACATTGGCTTGATTGGCCGGTGCCGTCTGTCGGTGCAGCAACAGCTGAACTCCTCAACGCGAGCGGCGGGAGAAACGCGACGGACCCACAATTCAGTTCGGCAACGGATCACGTGAGCCCATGTAAAGTGAATGGGATGCGTCTCCAGCAACGCGAAGCACGCAGCTGTGTGTGGGAGCCGTTACTCTAGCGCCCCCCCCCCCCCCCCTAGTGGTTGAAGGTCACCAAATGTATTGTGTGTCCTCAGGATGAGGTCCCAAGTCCATATACTAAGTTTGGTTTCAATACGTGAAAGCATTGCTGAAATATGAGTAGTGCTGCCGCGATTAGTCGACTTAGTCGACCTAATCGACCATGAAAATAGTCGACGGCAATTTTTTTAGTCGAAGAGTCGTTTTACTATTGACCGCCTATTTATTTTTGGTCTCACACGGCTGTAATGTTATATTAACTCTATTTTATTAACTCTTGAAAAGTACAATGACTGTCTTTGGATGTTAAACAGGCTACTAAGACTTTGGCATGTTTTAAACCCTACTATGCACGCAAAGCTGCGTGCCTGCCTGCTTTCAGCGCAATTAATTATTAGGCAGAGCTAAGTGGGGGGAGCTAAGCTAGTAGGTTACGCTAGTCCAGACTTGTGGTGTACTTCCATTAACGGGACGGCTGCACACGTTCAGAAGGCTTTACTAATAAAATGACGGTCACAGCACATACATGTATGTTCCATACCAGTGTTTTTCAACCTTTTTTGTGCTACGGCACACTTTTGACACTTAAAATGTCCCACAGCACAGTAACATCCTGTGTGAACATTTCAAATAATACACAGATATGGCCTTATTATGGCTTCTATGCAAGACTGACCTGCTCAATAAAACAAGCGCCCTCTGTTTCATTTGTAGGTGACTATATCTAATTTAATTGTTGTTATGAACTGGATATGTGATGATTCTGTGAATACTGGATATGGGGCCCCCGTTATACAATGCCTGCATACCACAAATAGTGCAATCATACAATCAATGAGAGCATGTGGTTATAAATTCTTTGATGCAACAGCTGCTTTTCTGGACCAGTGAGTGACATTTGGGTAATTTTCTGCGGCACACCTGATGATCTCTCACGGCACACTAGTGTGCCCCGGCACAGTGGTTGAAAAACACTGTTCCATATAACGTGTGATCTTGAGCTTGCGCAGTACACATCAACTCAAACTACGGTAAGCCTATCAGATCAAACCAGTGTGTCAATACACCACATTACCTCCCCTTTTAGTTTAAAGGTAACTTAAAATATTGCTCCAACTTTAAAGTACACTTCTACAGTTAACAGTTATCATTATGACTATGAATCAACATTACACACATGACTCAATTAACTTTACTGAATGCTGCTAACTCCTTTAGTTACTTAAACTGTGAACCTGTAATAAACTTAAATCAGCAAACAGTCTCTCATTGGCTCTCAGCACCATGTTCAGTCTTGGTAACGCTGTGGCAGCTTTGGGGTACGTTGAGAGCGCCTCAAAGTCACTGGAACTGGGTCAGGTGGTTCAGGTGGTTTCACCAGTTCTAATGCTGAGGGTCCTGCTCTGGAACAATCCTCTAACAGCTCCGGCAGTTGAGTTGCTTCCTCATTAGACCCTTGATCTGGAGTTTCTGGAGAGTAGCAAGGTCTCAGCTGGTCTCCGTGGCATCGGTACACTTGGTCAGTTGTTTCGCCTTGCACCCTGTAAGACACCGGCCAAGTCTGCTGTTTTACTACTCCTGGAATCCACCTTGGAGTTTCTCCTGCTGTGTTGCGCAAATTAACATGTTCATCCGCATCAAACTGTCTATCAGCAGCTCGTTTGTCATGTTCTTCCTTCTGCCGAAACGGCTTCCTCCTCACTGTTTCTTGGATGCTTGGTTTCAGGAAGTCCAATCTAGTTCGCACATGTTTCTTCAAGAACAAGTCGGCAGGTGACTCTCCAGTTGTGCTGTTGGGAGTCGTGCGATAGCGCAGCAGAAAGTGAGAAACTTTGTCCTCTATGCTTAGATCTTCTCTTGACAGCTTTTTCATGCCAGTTTTAAATGTTGAGACATATCTTTCTGCTAAGCCATTTGTGGCTGGGTGTCTTGGAGCACCTGTTGTGTGGATAATTCCATTTCTCCTTACAAACTGCTGGAACTCATCAGATGTAAAAGTAGATGCGTTGTCGGAGACAATTTGTTCTGAAACTCCATACGATGCAAACAATCTCTTCAATCTTGTGATGGTTGCTGTGGAAGTTATTTGGGTCATTTTGTACACTTCCAACCATTTTGAATATGCGTCGACTATGATCATGAACATGTTGCCCATGAACGGCCCTACAAAGTGAAGTCTTTTCCACACATCCCCAGGGAACTCCCAGGGGTGTAGCGGGACATGGCGTGGCACAAGGCTGTAGCCATGATGTCAACATTGGGGGGGACCAAATCTGTGGTGCGGTGTGAATTTCAATAACAGAATTTCAATACATTTCCTGCCATGCAAAAATATTAAAATCACAAACAAGTCATTAGTTAAGTCAGTCAATTAGTATACCAAACTTTTGACGGACATAGGCACGGATGGATTAGGAACCCCTGGGCGTAGATGCAAAAAAACCCTCCCCGGAAGACTTAAATAAAATGACCCTTTATATTATAAAAACTTGTGAGTTTTGTGGAAATAGAAGAGAAGGGCGGAGAAGCAACTTCACACAGTCTTAGGCTTCAGGGCCCCCTGAGCTCTTGGGCCCAGTAGGTCCATTCAATAATCCATCCCTGGATACACGTAGACCTGTGGTATGACTCCATTTGTCTCCAAAATGTTGATAACCTCTATATTACACTGAATGCTTACTCATAGGTTTGGACCTATAGCCCAATCATATTTTGTATTTTGATTTTATTATTCTGGCGGCTAATCACACAATTTTAAGGTAGTTTGAACGGGATGGGATTCAAGATAGGCTAGCCTAAGTCAGGTCCCTCTTCTGTCTGACTCAGTTACCCTATGCATTATAGGCTGGTTTCTGACAGAAATTACGTTGTGTTAACATGTAGAAACACAGCCTTTATTTGGTGAATGGAGGTGGAAATTCCTTGCTTTGGTTATTGTCCGCGATTCACATTAACTGTAGGCTATCACCGCCATTGTAAACGTTTTTTCAACTTTTGTGCCGTCGCCACATTTGAGTACGTTTTGCCTGCATGGATGCGCGATTGAGCGCGCATCTAAATGTAACATGCAAGATGCAACAACCATTTCTAAGAGGCTTATAAACCGGTTCATTTCTGACATTACTACTAGCATATGAATGAATTATTTATGTTGTAAGACATGTGAAAGAAATGAATGACACAGGCACGCACAAATTCAAATAAAAGAACACTACGTTTCACTTTCGCTATCATTGCGAGAAAATAGGCTACAATATGGAATTGCTTCAAAGTTCCCTTTGAGTCTGATCAGCTTCAAAAATGAATGGGGTTTCCTTAGACAGTGCTACACCTTTCCAACAAGTTTTGTGAGAATTGTACCGGTATCTTTTGCGATATTGTTGACAGCCTGCACCCAGCAGGGTGCAGGAAGCTTTTGATAGCGCACGCATCAAACGCAAAACCTCCAGGACAAATCACTCACAGTGTAGGCTACTCTCTCTGAAACCATCAACAGATCACTAATTTGTGCATTATTTACGTTTGATTGCATTTCAGATGGCGGGACTTGTTGGTTTCCTGTAATAGCCTATAGCGTTTTTTTCTTTATTTATTTTTCTAGGTCCGAATATTGGGGGGGGAACATTGTGGCCACGTCTGAATATTGGAATGGTGACTACGGCCCTGGCGTGGCATGCGTTGCTCTAGCTGGCACGTCTCACACTCTTTGCAGACATTTTCTATGCTCATGTCGATTTTAGGCCACCAAACATATTGCCGTGCGATTGCCTTCATCTTTACAATGCCAGGGTGCCCACTGTGGATCTCTTTTAGCACTGATGTTCTCAGCTTTGCCGGTGTAATTACTCTTGTGCCCCACAGAACACACCCTTGCTCAACAGATAGCTCATCTCTTTTTCGGTTATACACTTTCAGTTCATCAGGAATTTCTTTTGGCCATCCTTCCATGATGTACCTGTACAACTTTGAAAGCTCTTTGTCGGTCCTTGTGGCCTTGGCAATCTGTCCTGTTCTCAGGGGCACACCTTCTAGGTGCTCACATTTAAGCGCATCAATGTAGGCCGACATTGTTTCCGTCCCAGCATCCTTGGTCTCCGACAGTGGCACACGTGACAGCCCGTCAGCGTTGCCATGCTTTTCTGACTGGCAGTAAACAATGTGGTAATCATACGCAGACAGTATGATGGCCCACCTCTGGATACGTGCTGCTGCCATTGTGGGGAGCCCTTTGTGCTCTCCAAACAATGTCAAGAGGCCTATGATCTGTGATCAAATTGAACTGTCGTCCCCACAGATATTGGTGAAACTTTTTCACGCCATACACTAGGCTCAACGTCTCTTTCTCTATCTGTGAATACTTTTTCTCCGCTGGGGACAGCGTTCTAGAAGCATAAGCTATCGGAAGCTCTTCCCCATTTGGTGTTGTGTGCTGAATCACTGCTCCAATTCCATAAGCAGACGCGTCACATGCAAGGGTAAGTGGCAGGTTTGGATCATAGTGCACTAACACTTTGTCACTTGTCAATAGTTCTTTACATATGTTAAATGAATCCTGCTCAGCTTTGCTCCATCTCCAGGTGGTTTGGTCTTTTAAGAGTCTGTAGAGTGGTGCCAGCACTGTGCTCTGCTGTGGCACAAAACGGCCATAGTAGTTCACCAACCCTAGGAAGGCTCGTAGCTCTTTGACATTTGTGGGAGCTGGTGCATCATGTATAGCTCTCACCTTGTCATTAGATGGATACACTCCCTTGCCATCTAGCACATGGCCCAGATATTCCAGTGTTTCCTCTATGTTGATTTGGTAGTGGCGGCCCGCCACGGTTTAATTTTCTTCCCCCACGGTATCAGAAATGGGACAGACGCACAATAGTCGCAGTTGCCTTTTAAATGATCCTGCCGACATTATGCACCCCCGTTGGCAGCCGCTAACATTGCAATTTAACAACAAGCAGAACTATTCAGAGGTTTGGGGCTGTCCAGTTTACCTTCACATAGTGTGTGGATGTGCTTATTGTCCAAACGTTTGCTTTCTTCTGAGTCACTATTAAACAACACCTCCACCAAAAACGTCACCGCGGTGGGTCCGTTTTAATAAGACAACGTTCAACTTGTCAGTTCTGACAGCTCACGTCCTGATATCAAACATCTGGAAACATTAAAACGATAAGTGAGTCACTAATATAATACAAATTGGAAATAGTCTATAGATGTAGTAATAGATGTAATGATGTTAAAATAAATAGTTGTGTTGTATGACACGGAAAAGTTTATTTTTTAATAATTTGGGCTACACAGACGCACAAAGGCCGCACGACCTAAACGTTTGTTACCCTTGTTGCTAAATGTGAAAATTAGCAAAAAGAAGTGCAACCATTTTTTAAAATGTCTAACGAATTAGGCTACAGAATGCTTAGCCTAGGCCAGGGGTGGGCAAACTGCGGCCCGCCGAGCATTTTCATCCGGCCCGCCAAGCATTTCATTTGGTTAGGCTGCTCGCTATTTTTTTCCTGCGATAGAGACGACTACTGCAAACTGCTTTTCACTCTCCTTAGAGAACGTTTGCAATGTCAATGTCAAAACATCATGTTAAATCGAGATAACATCATGTTAAACTAAGTTAACTCCTTTGCAGCAGATCTAACGTGAACATTATGTGATCCATTTAATTGGGAAAGCGTCTGCACTCACGAGAGGGAGAGAGCCGCAGGTTCCAGCTGGCTTGTCATTGTTGATAATTGATATATCCTTCTTATAAGAAACTTTTAAAAGGAAATCATGAAGGCAACAGTATAGTTCCCACTACTGACCATTTAAAAACTGTGAGAGGGCCCAGCCGTAGGTACAGCACTAGCCATAGCGGAGCAGGCAGAAGATCATTGAGAAATAAACGTGAATTAAAGCGACAGTGCACAATTTATACATTTGTTAAACAGCATAAAATTAGCAGTATTTTTAAGCAATTTATATTTTAAAAGAAATACTTTTCATACTAAATTATAGGCTATAAAAAAATTATTTTTTTATGTATGTGTCGTGGGGGGGGGGGGGACGTTGTTGTGGGGCCTGCCCCCACTGCTTAAAAAAATCCTAGAGGAAACACTGTATTCAATTTGGGTCCTGCCAAACTCACACTTGGACTTGTTCACTCTCAGCCCATTTTCTTGTAACTGCTGTAGAACTAAGTTCCTTACGGTGTGTTTCCACACACCGAAATTTCGCGTCGCTCTCATTGAGGTTGAATGGAGACGAAATTCGCCCTGGTTGGGCGAAATGAAAGCGAATCGCCGAGGCAGGCGAAACAAAGTTGGCCAAAGTTTAACTTTATTTAAATGAGGACCATTCGAGAACCAATCAGGTCCGCGTCTTTGTGTTTGGAGGCGGGAGTTACAAAAAAGTCTGACCAAGATTGTAACACGAAAATTTGTATGTGATTAAAATGTTTCTACACGAACACGAATTGTGGTTTATATGCCACACGAACTTAGTCAGAGCACATACACCACTAAATAGACCACTCTATATGTTAGTTTAAGCACTCAATCTTTTTAGCTAGCTGACAGGCGAAATGCTAGTATTTTAGGACATTGGATTGCATTGTAAACCGAGCTAGACAGCTAGGCTACATGCTGCAACACAGGTATGAAATATATTATGTCTTATTGACCTTGTTGTTTCTATGAACATGAATTGTTGTTTATAGGCAACATCAACTTAGTCGAGGCATAAAGACCCCTGGATATCTTCATTAAGTACTTAAACGTTTGAACTAGCTGATTAGCTTAATTAGCTCGCTTGCCACCACTGGCTAGACACTTCAGTCAAAAGGTTAGCGGTTTGGCCGTCACGCCCCCGAGGCGAAATTTCGCTGGCCGAAAATCGCGAGGTGTTTCGCTGTGTGGAAACCCACCGTTAGATGTTCAGACTCGTCTTTTCCCATCACAAGATCATCCAGGTAAACGACCACGTTGAGGTCCTTCATCAGGTTCTCCATGATTCTCTGAAAGATACTGACCGCAGAGTTTACACCAAAACAGAGGCGATTGTACACAAACAAACCCTTGTGAGTGTTGATTGTTGTGTACTTTTTTGAATCTTCATCAAGGAGTACTTGTTGGTAAGCTGAGGCGAGGTCTATTTTTGAAAACAACTTTCCACCACTGAGTGTCGCCAGCACCTCTTCAATGCTTGGTAACGGGTATATATCAGTGTTGGTAGCCTGGTTCACTGTTACCTTGTAGTCACCACACAAACGGATTGCACCATCCCGCTTGATTACAGGGACTACTGGAGCGGCCCACTCGCTATGCTTTACTGGGGAAATGATATTCTCCTTCTCCAGCCTTCTTAGCTCGTCCTCCACTCGAACTTTCATTGCAAAAGGCATGGGGCGGGCTTTATGGAATCTAGGAGTGGCATTGTTTTTTACTGAAATTGTTGCCTTAATGTCCTTTAACGTTCCCAGTTCATCTTTGAACACATTCCCAGGACTTCCGGGATTTACTTGGGTGAGGGCAGTTTTGTGTTTTCACTAACATTCTTAATCATTTTCCAGTCTAATTTTATTTTTTCAAGCCAGTTCCTGCCGCAAAGCGAAGGTCCATTTCCTTTAACTACAATTAGTGGCAAGTCAGCGGACTGATTTTCATAACTCACTCTGGCTAGGAACTGTCCTTTTACTGGAATAGCTTGGCCAGTGTACGTCTTCAACGTGACATGGCTGCCCTCTAGTGGCTCATGTGCAAATGACTTTTTGTACACAGCCTCTGAAATAATGCTAATGGCGGCTCCCGTGTCTATTTCCATTCGAATATTTTCTTCATTTACTTCAAAGTTGACTTTGAATGCCTTTCTGTCCGTTTCACTTACACTAAGCACCGCTTCCGCTTCATCAGCATGAACATAGCCTGTGACGTTTTGTTTGCTTTTTCTGTTTTCCTCTCTTCCCGTGCGTTGGCTCACTAGCCCTGCACGCTTTCTGGATATGCCCAAGCTTATCACATTTATGGCATTTACTGTTCCTAAAGTAGCATTCACTGGCACCATGATTCTTGCCTTTACATCTGTAGCACTCCGCCTGTGCTGAGTGAAAATGTTTCTGTTTCTGGTTTACCTTGTGAACAGAAACGCCAGGTTCGTCGCTTCGCCTCAATTGTTGTGCATCTCGATGAGCCGTTTCCATGTTGAGTGCGATCTCAAGGGCTCTCGCAAAAGTCAGTCCATCCATTGAGAGTAATTTGCGCTGACTGGCTTCACTGTAGATTCCACTGACAAAGCCATCGCGCAGAGCCTCATCCAACTTCTCCCCGAAATCACACCGCACAGCTAACTGCTTCAGCTCGGCAGCAAAATGAGTCACTGTTTCGTCACTTTTCTGAACACATTTCCGAAACCTGAAGCGTTCGGCTATGACCAACGGTTTGGGCTCATAGTACCCTGTGAGTATTCCCACGATCTCATCAAAGGTTTTGTCTTTCGGCTTCTCTGGCTGAAAGACTTCTCTGGCTGAAGTTACGCAAAAGACCGTATGTCGAAGCACCCACAGCACTTAATAAAGTTGCTACCTGCTTGTCGTCTCCAACTTCATGCGCTATGAAAAAGAGCTCCATGCGCTCCACGTAGGCCGACCACTTTTCATGTTCAGGCTTGAACTCGTCAGGTCTAGCAAAGTTAGCCATCTTCACTCACTTCACTGCTCACTAAAGTTAAATCCACTTTGCCTCGTCACCAATTATGTGGTGTACTTCCATTAACGGGACGGCTGCACACGTTCAGAAGGCTTTACTAATAAAATGACGGTCACAGCACATACATGTATGTTCCATACAACGTGTGATCTTGAGCTTGCGCAGTACACATCAACTCAAACTACGGTAAGCCTATCAGATCAAACCAGTGTGTCAATACACCACAAGACTCTGACTAATATAGTAGCCTATTGTGGAAATTGAAACTAGATGTACCGCAGAACGGTACAAAATATGACCGCCGCCCAGTCCAGCACATTTTTTCCACAAAAATAAATCACGCTGAAAGGCCTATATGATTCTAACTGTCGCACTAAATTGCATTATCCACACTCAATTCTCACTGGTATCTTCTAGACAACAAGTACCAAAACATGATTAGTTCATAGATTTCACATGTAAAATTCATTTTATACAACCCCACCACCATCTTGCCTGTTCATAATTTTGAGAAATTCTTGAATTGTGTGCATGTGTGTGTTACATGTTTATGTTTATGTGTGTGTGTGTGTGTGTGTGTGTGTGTGCGTGCTTGTGTGTGTGCCTGCGTACAGTATGTGCCTGTGTTTGTGCATATGCATGCATGCGTACATATGTCTACTGCGTGAGTATGTGTCATACGTATGATAACTGTGAATGTATGTGTGTGTGTGTGTATCTGTTTATGCACATGTGTGCATATGGAATGGGTTAACATGACCCCTGAAGGCAAACATTCGGAAAAAATTGGTCATCCTAGGCCCTACAGTTCTCAAGATATTCACAGAAAACTGTGTCTGCCCTACCCTCCTTTCGGGGGGTCCAGTCGAGCGGGGCGGCTACAGATCAAAACGAAAAATGATGGTTCCATGCTATCCATGTGGGGTTACATGCCCACCAAGTTTCGTGTACACCGGTCTTTCAGTGTCCCGGGAATCCTTGTTGGTGTAGGTCACTAAATGTACACATAAATTATTTTATTGTAAGGCCCCCCATGAACGAAAGTTCACAAAACTTGGCATGCATTTGGAGGGTGTCATAATGATCCTACACTTTCAATTTCGTGCAGTTTTGACCATGTCAGCCAGAGATATTGTGATAAAAACACCTAATTTTTTGCTTTTTAATTTTTAACTAGGTGGAGCTATACATGAAATAAGTGGTAATGGGATAGGTTGACATGCCCCCTTACGACCAACATACGAAAAAAAGGTGGACCTCCTAGGCCCTACGGTTCTCGAGATATTCACAGAAAACTGTCTCCGGCCACCTACAGGCCAGTTGGTGTATAGTAACATAAATTAATTTGTTGTGTGGCCCCCCATGAACAGAATTCCACGAAACTTGGCGTGCATTCAGAGGGTGTCATAATTATCCTACACTTCCAATTTCGTGCAGTTTTGACTATGTTAGGTCACAGATACCTGCGATGACAACACCTCATTTTATCTTTTTTGTGTTTAACTAGGTGGCGCTATACATGAAATGAGTGGTTATGGAATGGGTTGACATGGCCCTTTGAGATCAACATACAAAAAAAAAATGGTCCTCCTAAACCCTACGGTTCTCGAGATATTCACAGAAAACTGTGTCTGCCCTACCCTCCTTTCGGGGGGTCCAGTCCAGTGGGGGGGCTACAGATCAAAACGAAAAACGATGGTTCCATGCTATCCATATGGGGTTACATGCCTACCAAGTTTTGTGTACCCCGGTCTTTCAGTGTCCCGGGAATCCTTGACGGAAATTTGGACATGCAAAAAAGAAAAAAAAAAAGAAAAAAAAAAAATCTGACTAAACCTATATGACCGCCGCTTCGCTGCGCGGCGGTCATAATAAATGAAGTGAAGTGTCTCACGTTGACAACGTAACGGCGTGTCATTACTGTAATTTATTCATACAAAAAAACTTTAAACCGAACATGCCGCCGCCCGTGATATCAACAATCAAGGTGCGTGTCATTTCCCATGGTCAATAAGTCACGACGCATATTTTTTTAGCGTTCAAGCCAACTGATAAAGTGAAGTAACCTATGTGGTAAGACGCGCAAAGTGCCTGTAGCCTACTTGTTTTGAACATGCTGATGTCATTAGGCTCATTTGCAAAGTCCTCAACTCCTGTCGCCTTTCAAAGTCCAGCGTTTCTCAAACTATGAGCCGCGTGGACCAGCACCGGCCGTAACGTGGACATTGCTGGTCCGGAGCCGCGGAGTGAAATTATTCCCGGGGCTTCGTCTGATAACTTGCTGCGCAATTGATCAAGGAACCGCAGACCGACAGAAAAAGAAAACAAACTTTTCTGCAATCAGTATGAATTACTTGCTAATTTGGTGTCATCAAACATAGAGGCATACAATAAATGGTGGTATGAGCGTTCATTCAATGCGCGAGAGAAACTGAAACCACTTGATAACGTTGGTAGAAAATCTCCAATTCAACCTATTGGAAAGCTATTTAATTATGAAACTACATTTAATAGAACAATGTGGATTTATGCAACTTCCATAAAAACAGAGCACAGACTATAATACACTATCTAGAGTATTGTATAGTCAAATTTGAATAACGTGGCCAAAAGCTTGTGGCATAATTAAATATGTAAATATTCTTTCCATTTGCCTACCAGTATATGATGCTTGCATGAGGGAAACATCCCAAAACGATGACACCCATATAATTGCTGTTGTTTTGAGAAGTATTTATCATGCAACCATGCAAAAGCAATGGAACTATTCTAATTATATTTTACATTAGTAAAGCAGTCCTCTGATGTGCATGTTTTCAAACTTTTTGTGAACAATGTAAACACTGGCTGCTTTGAAGTGCATGTATAACAATATAGCATAACAATAATAATTGTGATGTGATATAATGATAATTTGATGGGGGGTGGGTTCATGTAGGTGGGCCCTATGACCCCACAGTATGCCATGACCGGGCCTCAGGTCAAAGAAGTTGTCTATGTCGATGGCAACACTGGCATACAAATAAAGTCTATCAAAGGTCTGACATTACTGTAGATCTGAAGGTAGCATTTTAAATGGGTGTTTTTTTTTAATACATAATGTTTTTGAACAGTTTACTTACAGTAATACAGCTTCTAACAAAAGTAGGGTGATATATATTTTGGGCTGTATTTTGGGCAGCAATTAACTCACCCACTGCCGCCGCAGGGTAGGCTATTAAGCCGACCTCCTTTTCCAAACGTCACATGCTCCGACGTTCGCGAAATCAACCAGTCTGCGTATCGTTTGCTAAAGACAAGACATGGAACTGGAAATCCACGCCTCTTCCAGCGATCTGGAGGACAACTTCGTCCCGCCAACACCCGACACCCAGGGCCCTCCGCCGGGCGAAAATAATCCTCTTCGTTCCCCTCGCCGCCAGCGTAGGGAACCCAGGCCACAGGGTCGCAGAAGGTGCTCCTCTCCTGCCCCCGTTCGGGGCAGTATTTCCCGCTCAGCAGCCTCAACTCGCAGCAGTAACAGGACCCAGCGCCAGCAAGGCGACGACCCTACCCACTGGACAGTGGCTCGCATCCGCAGCACTCTCCATTCCCGCGGGTCCGTTCCGTAGGTTGGATAGGAAGTTCCATCTCCTCCGCCTTCTAACGCAGTCGGATAGCCCGGTCTTTTCGCCCTCCTGCTCCCCCACTTTGTTTTCCTCCCCGGACCAGGAAGCAGGCTGTTCTTTCTGGCATCCCGGTTCCTTCCGCCGGCCATTCAGCTGGACGAAGCACACACCACCAGCCACCTCGCGAACCAGGCACGCCGACAGGACCTTCCGGCACCACACGCTTCAGAGCGTATCATTCCGCTGCTTCAGCCACAGCCACGTCAGCGGCTCAGGCCCATTCCCGCCGCATCTCCGCCGTATTTCCGGGTCCAACCCCACTTCTCCAGACGGCCCCTGTAGCGACAGCGTCGCTACTCCCCCCACCCCTTCTTTCCCTCCCCCATCCACCTCCCCTAGCCAGTACTCGGTCCAGGGCTGCCCCACCTCCAGTCGTTCCGACGACTGCTCCCTCCCTCCCCCCCTTTCCCCCTCCCCTTTCCATTCCGGGAGCCACGTCTGCACTGCACGCCTCAACTCACCAAGCGTCAGTTAGAAGATTCACCTCGCTAGCTCCCCATCTCTCACACGAGTTAGCGAGCACCTGGTCTCAGCCGGCGCAGATAGCGACAGCGTCGCTATTCCCCCCTAACCCTCTTTCCTTCCCCGTCCCACCTCCCGCGACCCTGTCCCAGGTTGCTCCACTTACGGTCGCGTCAGCAACCGCTCCCTCCTTCCCCCCTTTTCTCCCTTCCCATTTCTTCCCCGGCTCCGCGCTAGACCAGCCCGCAGCAGCGGGTCATCATCAGCATTCAGCGAGTGCTTCGGACCACGACGTCCCGTTCCGGCCGCAAAACTATTCTTTAGCCACAGCACAGGCCCTGCCACCGCCTCCTCACGCTGCAGCATTCGAACCACCACCCGTCACAGCGTCCACCAGGAACCTCATCTTGTCAGGTGCAGACGTAGACCTTTCTACCATTCTTCCCTCCCTTCCTATTCCCTCTCATAACCGGGATCTAGTTTGCGGCGAACTGGTTTTTTCTCTAAAACATTCTGGCCCAGCATCAAAAACCCTGTCATTTCCCGAGTTCACCGTAGCTTTCACTAACTACACGGAAGTCATCTGTTTCGCGTTCCCCAGCCGACGCAAAGAGCTGAACGATTACCTGGCCATCATCGCCGGTCTAGCCGTATCCTACGGGGGAGCCCATTTCTACACGTACCACCGGCTGTTTTCAGCTAAATGCGCTGCCAGAGTCTGCCTCTGGAACCAAAACCCCTACTGGGGCGTGCTCGATACGGAGCTCCATAACCGCGTTTTTCTGGGACTTAAGCCATCTTGTCCCCTCTGCAATAGCCCCAGTCACGGCGCGGCCGAGTGTCCACTAGTCAACCCCGACCATCAACTCCCCAGCACCAGCTCCACAGCCCCTAAATCCTCATCCTATGTTCCCCGTATCTACGATGCTACGGCAGGAGAAGCCAGGGAAGAGGACGAGCGTTCCTGGAAAGGTCGAGAAATCTGCCAAAGATTTAACTGCGCTCAGTGTCGCCAATCCTCCTGCCGTTACCTCCACGTTTGCAGCTACTGCGCAGGCGCCCATGCCAAGTCAGTATGTTCCGCACTCAAGAACATAAATAAAAAGTTTAAAAAGTACCTCTCTACTCCAATCATTGTTTCTGCTCTCCATTCAGAACTTCAGTCCAATCCAAATAGGGAATTTTGCGACTATTTGACTTCGGGGTTGACGCATGGGTTCCATCCAGGTGTTTTAGCAAGACCTACAGAGTCTTTCGTTTGTAAAAACCTACAATCTGCCGTCAAAGATCCAGAGGTAGTCACCTCACTCCTAAGCAAAGAGGTTGAATCTGGTTTTATGATCGGTCCGTTCACCAAGCCTCCATTCCCAGTCTACAGGATCAACCCCATAGGCGTAGCTACGCGCAAATACTCAGGGAAAAAGAGACTGATCATCGACCTCTCAGCTCCGCACAATAGTACCACTCCCAGCATTAACAGTTTGATTCCACTAGAAGAGTTCTCGCTGCACTACCACTCTGTCGACGACGCTATCGATCTGATCAAAAAGGCAGGTAGACGTTGCTGGCTAGCTAAAGCAGACATCACCTCAGCCTTCAAAGTCATGCCCATCGATCTCGAATTCTGGCACCTCTTCGGAGTCAAATGGCATAGGAGATACTATTTTGCAGTTCGCCTCACCTTTGGCTGACGCAGCAGTCCCAAAAAATGTTGATACGCTATCAGAAGCCCTGTGCTGGATCCTAAATAATTATAAGCTCCCATTTCTCGTTCATCTTCTGGATGACTTTCTAGTAGTTATCCCCAATTCCTACCCACCGGCCCTAGGCATTTCCACGCTAATTGACGTATTCAACAAACTGGGAGTCCCACTCTCAGAAGAGAAGACGTGCAGTCCCTTATCCAAACTCGAATTCCTCGGCATCATCTTAGATACCAAAGAATTCTCTTCATCTCTCCCCAAAGAGAAAAAAGACAGAATCTCTTTACTGTTGAACGAGTTTATAACCTCACCATCTCACACCAAACAAGAAGTTCTCTCCCTTCTAGGCCACCTCAATTTCGCCATGCGAATCATTCCACAGGGCCGCCCTTTCATCTCGCATCTCCTAAACTGCGCCTCAGCAACCCCATCTCTCGAAGACGTAGTATCTCTAGATGCCCAGTGCCTGGCGTTCTACGACGACTGCCAATCATCTCCAGAAGACCTCCAGCTGTACACAGACGCAGCCCCCTCAATAGGCTTTGGAGGCTTTTTCAAAGGGCGCTGGTTTGCATCCCCTTGGCCACTAGAGTTCAGAGAGCTAATAACGGAAAACGAATCGTCAGCCGTGTTCGAACTCTACCCCGTAGTCATTGCGGCCCTACTCTGGGGGAAGGAGTGGACCTCCAAGAGCGTGCTAATCCACAGCGACAACGAAGCCGTAGTGCACGTCATAAATAACTCGCGCTCAAAATCGCCTGCGCTTTCCCCTCTCATTAGGCGTCTAATCTGGATAGCAGCCAGCTACCAGTTCATTATAAGAGCCGCGCACGTCCCCGGTTGCCACAACGAAATTGCTGACTCTCTTTCTCGTCTTAATTTCCAGAGATTCAGAAGCTTGGCTCCAGAGGCGGACCCGTACCCTACTCCACTCCCCATCTTTTCGTAGACCATCTTCCTATAAACCACCCTCTCAGCTATCTCCAACCCATCACGGCCGACCTAGCCCTCCAAGCCCTCGCACCCAGGACCATGCAGTCCTACTGGACTGCTTGGTCGTGCTTCAAACAGTTCCATGCAAAGCACTCTCTACCATTTCCCAGTTTCGATGCAGTCACCATATCATCATTTATCACCTACGCCCACACTTCACTCGGGATCAAAGTCTCTTCCATTAGAGTCTACCTAGCTGGCATTCATTTCATCTACAAACTCCTCCACGGCTCCGAATGCCCTTCCTTCTCCGACACCAGGATAGGCTTGTTAATCAAAGGTATCCGTAGAAAACAGCCAGTCCCCCAAGACTCCCGCCTTCCCATTACCTCAAGCATTCTCGCCACCTGCCTCGCTACCCTTCGCAAAGGGTTCATATCACCACATTCCGATTTCACCATCTCCGTTATGTTTCTACTGGCCTTTTTTGGGCTGCTGAGATGTAGCGAGTTTACATGCCCTTCGTCTCTCTTCATTCCCGATCTCCACCCGTGCATCGCAGATCTAGAGCAGCTAGACCAAGACACCATTCGATTTACCATCAAACAGAGTAAAACCGATCAGTTCCAAAAAGGACACTCCATATTCATTTTTAACTCCGCCTCAGATCTTCAGCCTTTCCAATACCTATCTCACTACATCTCATATCGGTCAGCTCAAGCTTCGTCTACTAGCCCGCTCTTCGTGTCAGACGAAGGGCTACCCATTACTCGCCACAGATTCCAGACACTCTTAAAAAACATTCTAGTCAAATCCGGTTTTCCCACAGATCGCTACTCCGCACACTCCTTCAGGATAGGAGCTGCCACAACAGCTGCGCTCAACGGCTTATCGGAGCAACAAATTAAAATACTGGGCCGTTGGTCCTCGGATGCCTACCAGTCTTACATCCGCTCCAATCTAGCGGATTTACGACTCGCTCAGCAAGCACTTACGTAGTTGGTAGCGGCTTTCTCTGTGATCTTTTGGGGTGCAAGCGGTCATCGCTCTATCGCGATGTCCGCTCCAGGCACTCCAGGACCACGGACAGCTACCTTGCCAATCACACACTTCTCCCATACATTCTAGACTAGCTGAGCAATCATATAGAAGGGCGAACTAGTGAAATGATGTTTTCTAAACAAAGTTCGGGAGGAGCCTTCGGGATGATTGACAGCAATTAACTCACCCACTGCCGCCGCAGGGTAGGCTATTAAGCCGACCTCCTTTTCCAAATGTCACATGCTCCGACGTTCGCGAAATCATCCCCCCTCCTCCTCCATTTCACCAATTGCCCTGATTACTCATCCTCCTTACACAGGGGGGTGCAAGCGGTCATCGCTCTATCGCGATGTCCGCTCCAGGCACTCCAGGACCACGGACAGCTACCTTGCCAATCACGCACTTCTCCCATACATTCTAGACTAGCTGAGCAATCATATAGAAGGGCGAACTAGTGAAACCAAATAAATCACAAAATACAATCACAAGGACAAGACATGTACATCAAATGAGCAAAGACAAACAGAGGCAAAACAGCAGCAAACAAAGGATGGCGACCCTGGCAATAACACCATGCAACCACAGTGGAGGGTTAGACGGCACGCTGTAGCTTCAAAGTGTTTGGAGGAGACAGCCACAACAATGCGAGGTAGACACTCGTCAGCCCACTGGAGGGTCTGCGGTCACGATGATCAGGACACAACTCAGGGGCACAAAGCCCTTAAACGCAAACAGTCCACAACACAACTAGACACCACACCGAGCAATCAATATTGAGCCTTCCAATATGCAAGAGAATCCCAAAACCGGCTGCCACCCAGAAGAGCACCACACAGACCGGAACAGCCTTCCCGACAACGCGCTGAGAGCCAAACAAACCAGCCTCACCTCTGCTGCATACCTGACCCATGGTGCAAGTCAACTTATAAAGAAATCAGCCAGCTGTATCCACCGATTTACTAATGAACGGCCTTAAAGGCACAGGTGCACTATTTCAACCCGCTACAAGCGCATGGCGTAATACTCGTTATTCACCCGCGGAAAGTTGAATTCGTTATTTTGCACGTTTATTTTTTAAGCATTGCGCCCAGGGGTGTGGCAATTAACAACCTAGGGAGGGACCTAGCGCGTTGTTTAAAAATCGCTATCATACACCACCTAAACCTGGTCAGAAGTCAATGGCGAGTTGTTCATATGCTATTTTAAGAGCGCATGTCAACAGTCATATTGGCAGGTGCACGCACCATCCTTCTATCATTCATGAACGCACACCAGCGCACGTCCATGCAAAGCATTATAAATTGCACGATTACAATGGGAAACATAATTAGAATAAAGATATTACGAAATACTGTACATCTCATGATGAGTAGTTATTCACCATCATTTGCAAATTGGTAATGACGGTTAAAAGTGATTAGGGGAGAGGCGAGAGACACGTATGGAGCAGAGCTGAAGACGCACTGTCACGAGATATAAGCAACTCCTCTGCAGGATAAATGTTGTTTTATTCAGTCATTTGAGCAACATTAGGGTAAGTGTTGCTTTTTCCAGCCTATGTTTTCGATGGTAACCCATTGTCAGTCAATAGTGAAAGTAACTGCATAAAACTGTCTTGTCGTTGACTGACTCCTTGGTGAAGTTAGTTTCACTTTGCCAATGAGTTCAAATAATAGACGAGTGCAAATGTGTGAAGGCTATGCTAGGTTTTAGTAAAGCATGGTTTAAGAATGACTATTCCATACGGTCTCGCAAGCAGCCTCCTTCAAATGCGCCGTTGAATGCCAAAATACCAATGCATTTATTTGACATATCGCGCGTTGCGCCGTTAAAGGGAATGACAGATGTCATTCTCATTGGTTTAAAATGATGTTACGCCCCAAACACACCCATATGACTGATTAAAAGACCTAGGAACACCTTGTTACGCCATGCGCTCCACTTTTGAGAATATGAACTGGACATCCTACTAAATTTGAATAGACTTTTGACGAGTGACGATGCACTTTAGAATGTCATGATAGGGCCCTTTACGTTTTCCTTTTAGTTGAGTTCAAAATAAAACGTACACAACAAAATAACAAACACTTGATTTAAAAAAAATAATACAAGGGTAAAATTGACCAAATTTCTTGAACCTCCTCCTAATTGGGTCCTGTACCTATGTACTAAGTATGGTGTTGATATGTGAAAGATTTGCCGAGATATGACTTAACCTGTTTGGCGGCTTTGCCGCCAATTTTTATTGGTCGTGACGGGCGACCGGTTTTGAATGAGGGTCTAAAAAGCAATGCATTTGTGAGTCATGGTCTGAAGATCATCTGCGCCAAGTTTCGTGAAAATCGGACAAACTTTCTGACCTGTGAAAACGTTTTAGTGTTTATGATGAAATCCAATATGGCAGTCAAATCAATTATGTTGACATCACAAGTTGGCATGTGTCGGCCTAAGGACCTCCCAAAGTATTAGCAGACATCTCTAATATGTTTTAATTCCAAACACATCACACGTTACAGGCCAAAACGTAATTTTGCTAATTACAGCGCCACCTATAGGTCAAAAGTCATCAAATTTATTGAGCCTCCTCCTTATTGCCTCCTGAGCCCATGTTCCAAGTTTGGTTTTGATACATTAAAGACTTGCTGAGATATCACTTCACTTCCTGTTTGGTGGCTTTGCCGCCACACTTGATTACTCGTGATGGGCGACCGCCTCCTCCTTATTGCCTCCTGAGCCCATGTTCCGAGTTTGGTTTTGATACATTAAAGACTTGCTGAGATATCACTTCACTTCCTGTTTGGTGGCTTATCCGCCAAACTTGATTAGTCGTGAATGGGCAACCGGTTTTGAATATGGGTCCAAAAAGCAATGTATTTGTGAGTCATGGTCTGAAGATTCATTTTTGTGAAAAACGGATGAACTTTGTTACCTGTGAAACCTTTTAAAGGGATATTCCACCATTTGGGGAATTACACTCATTTTCCACCTCCCCTTGAGTTAAAGATGCCCTGCCACACGTATTCTATTACTTTGTGGTAATTTCTGAAGTTCTCTTAGAAAAAAAAGGTTACCTTGTTTCAAGCCATTCTAGCGTGGTATTGAAAGCCTGCAGGAAGACTCTGCACGATTTGCGCCAGTTCTCATTAATATTCAACGAGCTAAGCTGCTTGACTCTGATTGGCTAACAGCTAGTAGGTTTCGTCCATAACATGACAGCCGTTATCAACTAATTTTAGCTTCATGGCATGAACTTAACTTGGCTAGCGAGTACTAGCATTGTCCAAATTGGCATAAATAAAACCTGCTAGGCTAGCGAGTGCATTAAACCTGTGTAACATAACACTTCCTTGAGTTGACAATAACTTTTTACTTACGGACTGGGCACTGGTGGTAGACTGCCGCGATGGTAGCTTTTATCAACTAATTTTAGCTTCATGGCATGAACTTAGCTTGGCTAGCGAGTGCTAACATTGTCCAAATGGGCATTAAACCTGCTAGGCTAGCGAGTGCATTAATAACATAGCACTTCCTTGAGTTGACAATAATGTTTTACTTAAAGGACAGGTTCGGTATTTTACACTTAAAGCCCTGTTTTCAGATAGTTTATGATTAAATAGAACGTTTAAGATTGAAATTTAGACACATGCTGCTGTCCTGAGAATTTTCGGTTTCTGTGGTAGCGCCCCCCCTCCTCCAGAACGATGTATAGGTGCACTGGAACAATCCTTCCTAAAACGCATTAAACTTTCGTTTACAAAGACGTGAAACTCACCGAGTGGTCAGGGGTGTTCGCTGATATGCTCACACAAAAATCGCTGCAAAAGACGCTTTCCAACAGGTTATTACCATGTTGTAAAACTGTGGAGCTATTTTTCCAAACGCCTCACACCCGTACATTCTTCCGTTGAGAGCTTGAATAATAGACACTCCAGCCCAGTTGGTGGCGATAATGCACCATACACAGTCTTGCCAATTACAAGCAAACCACTGGCATTTCATTGAATACACAGAAGAAGCAGAAGATCGCTGTCTTGAAGTATTTTGCAACAGACAGCTAAAAATGAGGCGATTTTATGCAGTTCCGAATTGCGGGAAAATTCGTGGCAAAAAAAGTTGTCACAGACTTCCTTTCAACGATCCAGAAAGGCTAAAGTTGTGGCTGGAATTTCTGGGGTTGGATGTGAGCACACCTGTTGAGAATCTGCAGAAAGCTGATCACCGTGTCTGCATTTTACTGAACGTCGCTGGAGGTCAAAAGAAATCGCCCAAAAAGCTATTTCGCCTGAGAAATACAGCGGTTCCCACATTACCTCCTGGGACGACAGAGTTGGAAGAACTTGGGGTAAGAACTTATTTGTTATGTCCATAACCTGTCATGTTCACATCATAAGCCTAACACTAACCCTAGCCTACATGAATAATTTGGCTACATGATTTTGTACGTTTACAATTTTTTTGGCTGTGGAACTTTCATGATGAAAACGTAATGATTCACGTAGGCTATCATTCACATTGTGCAAGTTCCAAGACATTTTAGCATTAGCCATGGTTGGACGTGACAATAATTTGGATAGCGTAGTAGCCTACGATACCGCGACTGCATAAGACTACAGAAAGAAAACAAACAACCCCATATCCGTTTCCGGCAGCGGAGTAATACCGTACCTCACAGCACATCCAATACAAGTCAATGGAGTTGGACAAAAACTATGATAAAACCTGTTGGAAAGAATCTTTTGCAGCGATTTTTGTGTGAGCATATCAGTGAACACCCCTGACCACTCGGTGAGTTTCACGTCTTTGTAAACGAAAGTTTAATGCGTTTTAGGAAGGATTGTTCCAGTGCACCTATGCATCGTTCTGGAGGAGGGGGGGCGCTACCACAGAAACCGAAAATTCTCAGGACAGCAACATGTGTCCAAATTTCAATCTTAAACGTTCTATTTAATCATAAACTATCTGAAAACAGGGCTTTAAGTGTAAAATACTGAACCTGTCCTTTAAGGCACTGGTCGTAGACTGCTGTGATGGTAGCCTACGTACTGCTCCAGGCTTAAACAGCAACCTTTTTGCAAAGCCTGTGGCATTGTTCCAAAAAATAAACTGCAGCCATTTGCCCAAGTCTGGGTTCTTGGGCAAAATGCATTGTTGAAGTTCTATTCGTGCATAGTGCACAAGACCCTTGCAGTGTTGCCAGAATTGGGCTTCTTTTGAGTACGTCGGGCGGGGGAAAAAAGCCTTAGGCGGGCGGATAAAATATGGGCTACTTTTAACGAGATTGGGCGGTTTTTGTTTTCACACCAATCATACATTTTATCAAATACAATTAAAATGTTGTTCTAATTTTAGGTTTATAATGTAGCGATCACACCCTAACATGGCCAGCAAGACATTTGTAAAGGCGGGCAAGTCCATACAGTCTATGGGCAAGTCAGATTAAATAAAAATGATACATTTCAGAATGTTCTGCCATTGTTCTATATTCTACTGCCAAGCTACCCGTTTCTAAAAGCTAGATCGATTTTGAAAGGAGAAAGGAGTGGGAGGCTGATGAAGCTTTAAAAACATGGATCGCACCTGTCGCGCAAGATCCGTCCAAGGCACGGTGCAAGTACTGCAGGAGCGAAATACGAGCTCAACTAAGAGATCTCAAAGACCACGCTGAAACAAAGAGACACAAGGCTAATTGTATCCCGAGTGTAAATGTTAGCATTAGATCGTTCACTAGGCCAACATGCTCTGGAGAGGGTGACATCAATAATAATCAGAAGAGAAGGGAACTTAGAATCGCAACATACGTGGCCTGCCACACGTCAATCAATGCCGTGGACGACCTGTCAGATATCCTAGAGGAGGAATTAAGAATTTAAAATGCACCGCACCAAGTGCATGGCCATCATAAAATCAGTGCTGGCCCCTCACTTCAGATCTGAGTTAAAGGACGATATCGGTGAGTCCCCATTCTCCCTTTACCTGGATGAGACCACTGATATATCTGTCAATAAACTGCTGTGCATATGCATTAAATACCGGTCACTAAAACATGACAAATTTATCAGCTCTTACCTGGGGTTAGTTGAAGTGAAATGTGCAAATGCCAGGGGCATCACAGACGCGATCCTCACCTTCATGCAAGAGTATGGCCTAAACATTAAAAACATGGTGGGGATCGCCACAGATGGAGCGAGTGTTATGGTAGGAAAAAATCACTCCGTGTACACTTTACTCAAAGAAAAACAGCCCGATCTAAACCTTATAAGGTGCGTCTGTCATTCATTGGATATAGTGGCAAACAAGGCCATGGCTCAACTCCCTAGCAATCTAGACTATGTGATAAGAGAAACCTACAATTGGTTTTCTCACTCAGCCAAACGTCAATCTGACTACAAAACTCTCTACGAAACTACGAAAAAAAATGATGGAGCGTGCCCAATAAAAGTACTGTCACCGTCCACTACGCGTTGGTTAGGTGTAGCTGACTGCATCGACCGAATTTTGCAACAGCGAGACGCACTGAAGCTGCACTTCAGTCTCGCAGCCAGTGCAGAACACTGCTACTCAGCAAGGCTGTTGAGCGAAATGTACAGTGATCAAGCAAACATACTATATGTAACCGGATGAAGTGTGTTAAGACAGCCTACCTAGGTGTCAATCTATACCTACTCCCCTCCAACAGAGGGAGTCCGTTGTAGGCTAACCTCCTGTATTTGGTTTTCCACTCAGGTACTATAGGGCGTGGTTGGGACTAGGAAGTAGATAAGAAGCAGCGTGTAGAGTGGCTTAATTGTTTGGTTGGGCCGGTCAGCGCGCGTCAAGTGCGAGCTGGTAAAAGTTAATTTTCTCAGAATCCTCGTTTTCCGCGTCAAGCACAACTTGTTAAAAGTTGTACGAGAGTAGTTCATTCATACTGGTCGGCGCATAGCCTTTGCTCTCAGCGTCAAGCACAACTTGTTAAAAGTTGCACGAGAGTAGTTCATTCATACTGGTCGGCGCATCGCCTTGTTCTCAGCTGAAAGCAGAGACGTCGTGAGCTGGAGCAGCGAGAGTTTTTCTTTCACACTGGCGAATTGCTGTAATGCTGTAAACAGGAACGGTAAGCATCTGTTTATGGACTGTTGCGTGCAACTTAAGAAGCCCGGTAACCAAGGCCGCACTTCGATAGAGCGGGGACCATTAGTGCAAAGTAGCAGTTTATTAATGGGGGATGTACTGTGCTGTTTGTTTGTGTTTTCCCTGCTTAAACATGTTGCACTATTGCTGTTGGTAAAATAATAGATTTTATATATGTATTATGTGTGATATGTTGTAAGTGGGACATTATACCATGTGAACACTATTTTGTAACCCGATACAAATAGAAAGAAACCTGTGCAGTTGGTTGTATGCTACGTGTGCTTATGGTATGCTTGTGATTTGTTGCAGACACAGAGTGCTCCTAGGTGTAATTGCCGCTTTCCCCTATCGTAATTTTAAGAATTGTACTGTACCTCCAAGACTCATTGTACATTTTGTATATTTGTTTTGTTTGTTTCTTTTCTTTTCTTTTTAAAGGGATGGTTGTTATTTTGAATGGTTTTACCAAAACAGTATTTTAACATCGCACACCACTTGTCCGCAGTCAGCCTCCAACATAGATGTGGTGTGGCTTCACTTGTATTACCCAGTGTTGAGCTTGCATGCTTATACAGAGTTTTCCTATTGTGGTTGTAGTGCTAACTGAGATTGAGGTGTCTGATACATTGTGTTTTGTGTGGTAGTGAGGCCGTGCTGTTGGTCATTTGTGTGCCCCCGGGCTGTATTGGTTGCCAACCGTCAATATTTTAACCAAACCATTAGCAATAATAAATTGAGATTATTTTTGTATACCAGTCTCTTTGAATCCTTTAAGATACCTGTGGAAGGGAACTAGGCAATGCTGTAGGACTAGTTCCACCCTGTTACATATACATGAACTTCCTTCGGCCAATCTTGGTGGAAATAAAAACAGTGAACAAGTTCTTTCAATTGGAGACAGGGGACTCACTGGGTGTCTTTCGGGATCTTGAGAGACTTTACTTGTCCACTCTAAAGAGAGTTGCAAAGCCCAGTGTCTTTCGAGTGAATAGCGACTGTCATCTCAGAGAACTAGATCTAAAATCAACTAGCATATACCTCTCCGCCCAAGACGCAGACTTGGGCACCACATTTCAAGAGGAGCTCAAAGCGAGCGCATTGACGTCTAAAGTAAAGGAAATTATCTCTCTGCGGTGCTTCGCTTTTATTAAAGAACTGTTGGTGCAATATCAAATGCGCTTACCCGAATCGCTGGCCATGCTGCGGAAACTGGAGCTGCTCTCCCCTAAGTCAGTGATGTCCACCATAAACAGACCAAGGGTCAGAGAGTTGCCTATGAACTTTTTTACATGCTCCTTCGATACTTTGGACTGTCAGTGGAGAAATATCGCATCAGCTGGCTTCTCAAGTGACCAGGCCATTTACACGTTTTGGATAGAGATTGAGGCCTTCAAAGATGCTGGGGGGAATAAGTGTTTTGAAGAACTAGCACTGGGTGCAATTAAATTGCTGTCTCTGCCAATATCCAATGCCCACGTAGAGAGAGCGTTTTCCCAAGTGACTCTCTTGAAAGATGACAGGAGGAACCGTATGGGACTGCCACTCCTGTCCAGTCTAATGGAAGTGCACTCCGGCCTGCGCAGAAATGAATGGACGTCCGCAAATTTCAGACCTCCCCGGCAGTTGTTGCTGAGGTTTGATTCTTCAATGTATTAGGCCTAGGCTACGTGTTTTGGCACCTGTTCTTGCGGTATGGATGATGTTAATTTTTATGCATGATGAAAATGTTGTTCTACATTTTACACAACATGCTTTCTGAATACTGGCAATGTTTTTTTAAAAGCCTAACAATGTAGGCTATTAGGCTACATTATGTTTACCCGGCATTTGTTGCGGAGGTTTGATTCTTCAATGTAGGCTATTAGGCCTAGGCTACGTGTTTTAGCAGCTGTTCTTGCGGTATTGATATGATGTGCATTTTTATGTATGATGAAAATGTTGTTCTACATTTTTTTAAAAGCCTAACAATGTATTACATTATGTTTATTCAAAGATTAAATGTTTTTTTCTGTGACATCGTTGTTGGGCGGTTTTTTGCTGAAGTGGGCGGGTTTTCCAACGTGATTGGGCGGAAATCACTCAATCCAATCTGGCAACACTGGACCCTTGACATTCAGCCATCCTTGCATAGGCCTACGAAAACTGTCACAGAGCTAAGCAAATTTTGCAGGTCTCAACTGGGCAAGCTCATGAATAGTAATGAGCTCAATTCCACATCAAACTGAAGAGCTTTTGCAACTGGCCTAATTTCTCTGCTTACTACTTTTCAGTGGCTAGAGCTGACAGAGGAGGTAGCTGTTTATTTTCACATTCACGACATAGCACAAACACAATAGCCTGACGAGCCAGACCCACATTAAAATGTAGGGTCTGGACACTCACCGTTCGCAGTGCTCAGTCCGAGGGGCAGGATAATCAGTTGTCTTTCAAATTCCCTCTGCACGCAATAGGACAGCGGCAGCGCTATGAGTCCCATGCGTTTCCCACCAGCGGAGCTAGTTGGCTAGTTCAAACATTTGCCAACTTAATAAAAGCTTAACTCGTGTCACACTGTTCGCCAGCAGCAACATCCATCTTATTTGTTTTCAAGTAGCAGGGAATTCAAGCCAAACCGTTGCAACTCAGCCATCAATCATTATGTTAAGCCCACCTAACGACTCTATACACTATTTCATTGGCCTGATTAAGTTTCGATTTCTGGAGCTCACAAGCCAACGGAGAGTTGCTAGACTAGCCCTGGCAGCAAATGTAATTTGCTGCCGCTAGAGGCGCGTCTAGATTTCTAGGCTACAAACACAAGTAATTATACAAGTAAAAACGGTATTGTGTGGCAGGGGACCTTTAAACAATTGATTTTTACCTTTCTCCAGTTCATCCAGCCGTTCTCCGAGTCTGGCGATACCACTTTCAGCTCCAGCCTAGGATAGATCATTGAATCGGATTGGACCATTAGCATCTCGCCTGCTAGCATCACGTTTAAAAGTGACTAAGATTTCCGGTAATTTTCCTATTTAAAACTTGTCTCCTCTCAAGTTAGAAAGTGTAATAAGACCAATGGAAAATGAAACGTGGCGATTTTGTAGGCTGATTTGACATGGAACTATACTCTCATTCCAGCGTAATAATCAAGGAACACAATGGGCGCAGTAGCACAATGATATCATGCAGCACCTGAAAATAGTCCCCTCTGACATTTTTGTCAGTCAACAGTTGGATCTACACGTGATTCAAGTTTGAGTAAGAATTGTTGTTTTTTTCCCCCAAATATTATGAAACGCTACCATTTAATTTTTTTTTGTTCATCAAGATTTCCTGTCTATATCAGATACACACGTGTAGAACGGCAAGGGCCGGTTGCACAAAGCACCTTAAGTTTTGTCCCTTAAGTATTAGGTAAGGAATTTATTGAAGGGTGTTGCACAAAATGTCTGTTTTGACCTCAAACAGGGAGAGTGAATGGTGTAGCCAAGCAACTTCAGGATGCCTCCCCCTGGCTGGTGTCTGTTGTCTGTGCTGCCCATCGGCTTGCCCTGTCATGCGAGGGTGTGTCAACATCGGTACCCTACATGGGAACATTTAGGGACCACCTGCAGCAGCTCCACCTGTATTTCCGCAACAGCGCCAATAGGACTGCTGCTCTGAAGATGGCAGGGCAGACCTTGGGCATCGATAATTTGAACATCAAGGCAAGTTTTGCTGAAAGTAAAACAATACTTACTGTACATCACCAATTGTAGGTTGATTTGAATAAGAGCATCTGCTAAATGAAATTTTTTAATTTTAACACTACGTATGACTTGCACCTTATGGGCCTGCTCATGTTGTTATCTTTTTACTCATTAAATATTGTTTAGGAGGTGAAGGTCACACGCTGGCTGTCGCAAGATGCAGCTATTAAAAACCTCTAGCACAACCTCTGTGCAGTCCTGGCAGCCTTGGCTGAAGAGTCAGAGGTCAACAGGTGCCCATCAGCCAAGGGGATGTATTACTTCCTGGCAACATACAGGTTTGTGGCAGCAGACTACCTGCAAGCAGATGTACTGCCACACCTAACCTGCCTGTCCAAACTGTTTCAGAAGGAAAAAGTAAATTATTCTGGCACTGAAATACCAGGTAAGAATTTATTTTAATAGCATATTCCAGAAGCTCTCATCTGCAGCTTTCACCATAAATTTAATCCCTGTTTTTTTTATTAGGTTCCTGTGATAGTGGCTGTTCTGAGGAGGATTAAAGATGATGGAGACAATCAACCTCCTGGGTCATTACTGTCCCAGCTAAATCAAGACCTGGATGATCTGCCTTCAGCATTGTCCACAAGGAGGAGAGGGACCGGAGAGGGAGAGGACAAAAAATGGCGGTCAGCGGTCATAATTATTCACAAGCTCACGGAGCTGATTAACTTTATGTCAGAAACCGGAGCAGCTGTCATAGCTATACCAGAATCTGTGTATTCAAAAGCCAGAGATAGCAATCTGAAAAGTGCTGCCAATATGGAATTCTGCTAGAAGAAATGATCAGAGATCGGATTGTTGAGGGAATTAAAGATGCAAAACTGTCTGGAAAATGACAGTTAGACCCTAATCTAATGTTAAGAACCAGCAACCGTTAATTAGACGTGAAAAGACTGAAATTAAGGAAGCAAATGTGGATGCTATAGCTGCACAAAAACCACACCAGCACCAGAGTCGCATGGCTCAGAAAACAGAGATTTGTAAAAGATGTGGGAAAAGTCCTCAGCATGCATGGAAGCAGTGTCCAGCAGAAAATGTAAAAACAAAGGCCTTTTCACAGCAGTTTGTTGGACAGGACGTAGGCTATGTAAGAAAGGCATGAGATGGCGAATGTGCATTAATGAGAACAATTCAGAGTCAAGGTATCTGGAAACAGGACAGGAGATGAACGGAGAGCTGATTAACTTTAAGTCAGAAACCGGAGCGGCTGTCACAGTTATACCAGAATCTGTGTATTCAAAAGCCAGAGATAGTAATCTGAAAAGTGCACAGCGAAGGATGAGCGGTCCCAACAACCAACCACTGACTGTACTGGGCACGTTCAATGCATGTCTTACAAAGGGCTAAAAGAGAACAGAGCAGGGCCCAGTTCCCCGATAACGACGGAGACACGCTCTTAAGAGGGTTTTCTACGATTCATCTTACGATCGTTCGTTTGGTTTTTCCGACTGTTTCCCGAACATGCTCGTAGTGTGAACGCGCGTGCACTGCTCTTAAAGGGGAACTTGGCAACTATTTCAACGTAATAAACCCGTTTAGAAATCATTTGGATGGTTAAATGACCTGTTCCGGTGAAAATGGTGACTTTCCGCCTAGCGTCCACAGGCGGATAAACCAACCTTGCAACATTGAGACTACCGTCCCGGAAAGAGAAGTGAGAAACAAGAAACTCGTTTTAAATCGTATTTCTTACCTTGTAACATCCACATAGTTCTGCCAAACTTATGCTAACGGTACGCTAGCTTGTAAACAAATCCATGTGCTTTATTGTTACCTTTTCCCACAGTTTGGAATAGCATAATGCACAATTTTAACAGCAGAGGGGGAAATCCTGCCAAGTTTCCCTTTAAGACGCTCTTAAGGGGAGCTGTCCACGTTAATAGTTCTGAAATATTGTCTGATTTGATGGTGATGTCAGGTGACTGCACGTCACAGCTATAGGCCTACCGTTTAACCTTCGGATCTACACATCAATTCACATCAATACGAAAATAGAAACACTTTGACATCTGCATGTAAGCATCCCAAGTAGGTTATATACCACACACAGACATAAATAATTGTAATTATTTAAGATTAGATTGTTGCACCATGCAATACTTTTTCGCTGTGTCACGTAAGAACACGTTTGAAGATAAGAAAGAAGTCGAGTAAGAAAGTGAGGAAATGTGTAGGCTTAGATTTTGATGCAGTACAGACTAAACCACATGTTTCTCTGCTTTTTACCTCATAGGCCTAATAAAATATAGCCTTCACTTAGCAAAGATATTGTCAAACTATTCTGGCAACGTCTTGTTTCATAACTTAATTGCATTTTTGTCCGCTTTTCATCACATTATTATGACCATTAAATGTAGGCTGTGCTATTTAATTTGCACGCTAAAATCTTGATTCATCACAGGTAAACACAATAAAGAATGGGAACGGACGTTGGATTATGTATTCTAAGTTGAAATTCCTCTGTATGTCCTGTTGGTGACCTCAGTGAGAAGTACTGTTAAGACGCTCTTAGCCGGTAACGAGTACTCTGGAGCACTCGTAGATCTACGAGTGTTTTCGCGACGTTCTTAAGCTACGATTGTTTCGGGAAACAGTCGGCAAATCTTAAGACGTTCGTAAGAGGGAATTTACGACGCTCTTAGGCTTAAGATGCTTTCGGGGAACTGGGCCCAGGACACCTTTGTAGTTAAAGACCTGGAGATGCCACCAGGTCTCCCTGCCATCTAGAGTCTACCGCTACTGCAACAGATTGCAGCAGTTCAAACAATAGGTTTCACAGTTCACAGGCTTAGGAAAGCTGCAGGCTAGCTATAGAGTTAGCTGAAGGAGCCCTAACCATATGCACTGTCAGCTCCTAGACGTGTAGCATTACCTCTTTAACGACAAAAGTCAAAAGTAATTCTGTCTACGAAAATACGGAATGCACCTACAGTACACGCATCATTCTGTGAATCCCATTTCAATTTCGTCCACAAAAGTATTGTGTTGTTACAGATGGAGTGGACCAGCAATCTACTCGTTGAAGAGGCTCATAGTTTGAAGATCATAGACCATAGATAATTGCTTCTCGCGGAACTAGGCTAGGTCCAGCACGGCCTGGCACCGGTTCGCAGATTGCCAAACACCGTTGCAAAGCCTCTGAATGCAGCCAGCTGCCCCGTTTACCGGCAATGCTACAGCGGACTTAAGCTGCCACCTCGTGGCGAAAAGTTGCAATACATTTCACGCAGCTCTGTGAATAACTGGAGGCGCAAGTGTTTCGTGGACACAATGCAAACCAATTTGTGCATTCCGTGGACAAAACGTGTTACGATGTAACATGTTTTCGTAATGAATATATGTATTTTGTCACACAAAAGTCATTCTGTCCACGAAATAAGGCATGTTACATTTGGCGCCCCATAGGATATAGGCTATCAGTTTTTTCCTAACAGCCTACCCTACTATGTATCTCTCAGATTTCGCTAATGAGTGTTGTAGGAGATATTGACTGTAATGCAGCGACAGCCAGATGGAGAATCCAGACCAGTGGTGTTCATATTAAGAAGACCCACTGAATCTCAGTACGCACAGATCGAGAAAGAGGCCCTCGCCGAGTGACTTAGTGTGTATCTCTTGGGATTGGACTTGACTGCACACATCACAAGCCTTTGATATAAATTCAATTGAAATGTATTTGTCACATACAGTTATATGGATATGTATATGTAGTGAAATGCTTTGTCCACTGTCTCCATGGCTGTGCAATGTGTAAGTAAATAAGGAAATAAATAGAAAAAACAAGCGAAGAAGAAGAAATGTCTAAAGTGAATGACATGTTTCCAACATGCATGTGCTCCTGCTACAGTCCTCATTCAGTATCCGGATAGCTTGGGGATAAAAACTTTTCCGCATTCTCTCTGTGTGATCTCGCTGTTAGGCACCCGACCACTGGATGACTTACCTCCACAAATACTCAGATTCAGGCTGAGGATGATGAGATTCACATACAGCATCATTCATGTGCCAGGAAAATAGCTGGTGGCAGCTGACACACTGTCATGAGTGCCACTTGGAACAGAAAACACCAAGGAGTGTGACACCCTAGAAAGAGAGTGCAAAGTCTACATTGATTACGTCATGGACAATATACCTGCAACAAAAACATTCCAGATTAAAGACCTGCAGAACAGAGATGGAATCATGAGACAGCTCAGAGTGAATGCAGACAAAGGTTGGCCCGTGCACAGAAAAGCAGTTCCAGAAAACATCCTGCCGTATTGGTCATACAGAGCAGACATACAGCAGACAGGATCCTCCTAAAGGGAGAACAAATCCTTATTCCAGCGCCCTATAGTGCAGAGATATGCTTGATCCACCATGGACATCAGAGCATGACGAAGTGCTTTGCCAGAGCACAACGGTCCATGAGGTGGCAGGTGTTAACAAGACACATTAGAGAGCTAGTTGAAAGACGTGTGTTGTCAGAACGTTACTTACCGCACAGAACCAATGCTCACAACCCCTTTACCTGCCAGACCATGGCAGAGACTGGCTGCTGACCTCATTCAGTGGGGAAAAGGCCACTACATAGACTATTTCTCAAGATCGAAGTAGCCAATCTGCCAATTCTCACAACTACGACGACAGTGGAGAGACTGAAAGTAATCTTCGCCAGATTTTGGTGTCTCTGAGGTATTAGTGACTGACAACGAGTCAGTTTGCCTCTTCTGAGTTTGCAGTATTCACTCAAGAATACGACTTTGAATATGTCACTAATAGCCCCAGATATCCTCAATGCAACGGGGAGGCTGAAAGAGCTGTCAGAACAGTGAAACAGATATTTTGAGCAGATATATCGAGCAGGAATCAAGATCACCAGAGAGCTCTCTTGGCTTACAGAACAACCCCATTAGCTCATGGAGTCTCAACAGCAGAACTTTTGATGGGGAGAAGGTTGAGGTTTACAGTTCCAGTTCCTCCGCAATCTCTCAGACCAAAGAAGCCAGACCTCCAAGCTTTTAAAAGGAAAGACAAGGCTGAAGGAGACTCAAGAGAAGACACAGAGCAAGAGAGTTGCCCATACTTAAACTGGGACAACCAGTATGGATCAGGACAGCAAAGACCACTGGAACAGTTCAAGCACCATTGCCAACTCCAAGGTCATACAACGTGGAGACGGAGCTGGGGACACTGAGAAGAAATTGAGCTCAGCTTACTGCTCTTCCAGAACCGGACTGGCAGCCCGACACTGATGTGACTGTGACCAGATCCGGGAGTGGTAACATACCATTTAGCATTAGTGGGCCTGTGGTGAAAAGGGCAGAATAAACCCCTATTGCAGTCAGAAGGGTCAGGTAGTCTACCCTTAGAATGAATCCAAATTCATTCACAAAGTGAAGTCTGGTGACTGGGATTTGTTTCCAACAATTGCATCACAACGGGCATTAACTTTGAAGTCATTGGTCCAGCTTTACCAATCACTTTGATCAGAGATTCCTAACATTACTTCCTACTTCGCCTACACGTTACAAACTGACAACAAACAGCATCAACAGTCAGGAAACAATGTATGTGGGCCTACCTTTGCTGTAAATAAATTTCTGCATTTTTACAACGGCATATTCTTATGTTTGCAGGTGTTGCTGCTACTGTTTATCACAGTAAGTTTCGGTTTCGTCTTCCCCTCTCTCGCTGATTGGCCTGACATTTTTCTTTTCATTTGTCTGAAGGAAACAGTTATTAACTATGGTGTTCCAGATTAGATCTCGCTGAAAGAAGCTATACAATAGGATGCTATGGAGCTATACAACAGGATACTATGGAATCTAGTGAACAAGAGAATAAGATAATAAAAGACAACATATGTTGATACTGAATGGTTGTCATTGTTGTCGTGGTCTACAATATCATAGCCTACTCACACCTAGGAACATTATACAGATATCTCAAGATATTTTCCTGTGGTTACAAAGAGCGTAAGATGTGACTGATGCGTCATATCTCGGGGTATTCAGAGGAATTGTAACTGCGATCATTCAAGCATTCATTCACTGGTAGAGGTCACTTGCCATATACTGTACATCATCCCCGCAAGTGAGTGTGTGTGTGTTTGTAAGTGTGCATGCATGTTAGACACGGAGGAGATATGAGTGACTATGAAAATGCTTTATTCTTTAAAACAGTCATAGACCACATCGGGGAGGATGTGGACGAACCACCTGTGAGCTATCCCTTGCAGTGCTGTGAAGCGTCTGTCACTTGGCTTGTAGACATCATGGGTGTTGCAACTCTGCTTTGCCTTCAGCTTGCAGCTTCTATGCTGTTGCTGGTTTTCTCAAGTAAGTTCCTAATCATATATCTGATAAGCTAAATGATATCTTACAATTTACTGCATTTATTTTTATATTTCAAAGAAAATACAATAACATCTATGATGGCATATTCTATGGTGAATATGAACTTGTTCTATAATTATTAATGAACTGATAAGACATACATCACATTATAATGTTGTTATCTATGTAATGTCTACTTTGTCTACAGTACAGTATTACATACATGTGTGATATCCACCATCACTGTCTTTGGCAGGTGCCCAGAGTGGGTATGTGGGCATCGTGAATGGCACAGTAGCAAAAGAACACTCCAGACCCTACATGGTATCTGTGCAGAAAAATGAGGAACATATCTGTGGTGGCTTTCTGGTGTCTGAGTCATTTGTCATGACTGCAGCTCATTGTATCACTTGGTAAGTTCTCTGATTCAAGTTTCAAAAAATAATGATATGAGTTATGCAACAAAAGCTAGATTTAGCCAAAGCTCTTAAAATAATTGTTGAAGATACATTGACATAATAAATGTGTTTTCTTTCCTCCTTGGCAGGGGAGTGAATTTGACTGTTATGGTAGGGGGACATGACATTACAAACCAGAAAAGTGGAACAAGGATACCAGTGAAATACTACCATATCAACCCTGGACACATTGTTAAGCCACTTCTCAATGACATTGCACTTCTACAGGTGAATAGCAATACTGAAGAGTTTTTTTTTTACTTATATTTCTTTAAAGTAAATATCACAAATTAACTTGGTGCAGATTTAAAGATGCACTGTGTTGTTTCATTACCTGTTCAAATCATTGTCAGTCACAGTGTTTTTGGATATGTTACACAGCTGGCAGAAGGAGCAAAACAGTCCAACTCTGTAAAATGGATCTCTATTCCTGAGAAAGACAAAGACATCAAAGGGGCAGAGGTTTGTAGTGTGGCCGGATGGGGGGCAACAAAAACCAATGGGCCTGTAAACAATCTCCTTCTCCAGGCAGATGTGGTTATCGTGAAAAGAAAAGAGTGCAAGCAATACTGGAATGATTTTTTCAGTGAAGGAATGCTTTGTGCGAGAGGTAAAGCAGGCTTTTGCCAGGTAAGCTGTGGGCAAATGCACTACTCATAAGGTCAATGAAAATGTAAGAATAAATTTGAGTTGCTCTGCTACTTTTGTTTTCTCACCCAGCAGTTTCATCCCTTTTGATGTCTGTTACAGGGTGACTCAGGTGGCCCTCTGGTCTGCAAGAACAAAGCTGTGGGAGTAGTGTCGTTCAACGAGAAAAATAACTGTAACAAGCCAAAAAAGCCAAATGTCTACACAAAAATATCAGCATATCTGCCATGGATAAAGAGTATTTTAAAGAGTGTCAAACACTGACGAATTGAAATAAATGCTTACATTTACCATACATTACCTTTTTCATTCAATTTTTTATTTAAATACATGATTCCATTTAAAAAGTATTTTGTAGGGTGTTTTACATAAGCCCATCTGATGGCTTAAACCAGATAAAGAAAATGTACCAACACAGTGGAATTATTGATCACAATAGCATCTCTGATAGTCATCTACCAGTTTGCTGAGTTACTAGTGACATGTTTCTTGTGAAATTCTTTAGCCTGCATCTTCAAATTAGCGGTGACACTGCAAAAAGTGCACCATGGCAACATGTGGTTAGTGCATCACACCTCAGAAGGGTTTCCTGTGGGTGACCTCATTAGGGGTCCTTACAGATTCAGGGGTCTTTACGGGAAACATTTCAGATGACTGCGAGATGAGCCACTGTGCATGTGGAAATTGCCACCAAAATGACCAAGAACACCAAAATGACCAAGAACATTACTAATTCATACCAGGGACGAACTGGTCATCTGGCATAGCAGGCATTTTCCCGGTGGGCCAACGCACGCACCTTTTGGGCTGATAGAATAGGCTATATATAATGTAATTTGTTTTGCCAATGATCTGCCCATAGGAAGGACAGTCAGTGGCCCATTGGTTCATCTACCATACTGACACTGTACTGATCCAATAACAGCTCCTGTCAAGCCCCACTCGCCCTCCCATTTTGGCTCAGAGCTAGCATTCTGTGAGCGCATCAAAATGGTTAATGGAAGTAGCCTACACGTTGAAACTGAAATATAGTTCAGCCTTCCCATAGCAAACAACTGTCAGACGCCCGTGAAAACGGGTGGGGCACAGGCGAACTGTAGCTCGTACCCGTGCTCCAGTGTGCGGAGAACCCATTGAGAGCTTGTGCACTTCCGCCACTCTGCAATTTGGTTCGCCAGACACAGGGCAGTGACTGGGGTTGCCACCGTCGACACAGGGGCAATGGGCGAGCCACTAGTCATTATGGTTGATAAATTTTTTTTTTTGTCAACAAGTGCTTGTGTAGACGTGCGAGGGGAACACACTGGCACGCCAACTAAAAACAAGGAAGGGCCTCTAGCGCATTCCTCCCAAGACGGCCACAACCGTCGACTGGCCTGGGGCTGGCCAGTGGGACCAGAGCGAGAAGCAGAACGCTCTCGGCTCCTCTTCCAGCCACAGCTCGGCTGCCCGCTCTGCTGCTGCTGCTGGAAAATGCTCCTCTGGGGCTGACCAGCCGATCTAGGCTGCTGCCGCTGTTGCGGGCACTGCCTACACCTCTGTTTCTGTCGATGTACGGCCATCGGAGTGAGCGGGGGGGGGCGGGGCGGGAGATTATCTCCCACCGGGGCAGGAAAGTTTTGAGCACTGCGGTGCTCTTCTGTGTAACATCAAAACGCTCCTTCATATTCTCCATCGTTGGTCCGGAGGGGGAGAGGGGACGCGTCCAGCAACGGGGTCTTTTCCCTGTCAGGCAGCTGGGACAGCGTCAGCCACAGATTGCGCACCAGCACCACCAAGTGGCCCATCGCCCTGCGCCAGGACTGCACACTTTGAGGCTCGCAAGGCCAGGTCCAGCGCTTTCCTCCATTCAGGAAGTGGAGTCGGGGCTTCGTCATCCTCCACAGCCAACCTCATGCTCTCACCAGCGTAGACCTTGAGGAAGGCTGCGGTGTTGAGGGCACGGCATGCCTGCCCCACACAGGCGTAAGCCTTTGATGCCTGGCCGGCAGTGACTAGTCTGCACAGCTTAGACAGAGTGGGTGGGCCACGAGCCGATGCTCCATGGGGGGCGAGGTAGGCAGCCAGCGCCTCCTCCACTTCGGGCAGGTGAGACAGGCCTGGCTTCTCTGCCCCTTGTAGGGCATAGAAGGGCACGAAGCCCTGAACAGGTGACCGTAGGGTTTTCCCCCATGAGCGCTGCACCTCACTGAGGAAATCAGGGAAGGCTGGGAGGGGGCGTTGTCGCCTCTCTGGGCGCTGCTCATAGTACGACCCGTCCATGAGCGAGCCGTCATGCTCCGCCTGTTCAGGCCACGCAATACCCAGCAGCTGGGTGGCATGGTCAAGCACCGTGGCTAATCCCATATCCGTCAGGCTCTATAGGAGATGGAGACAAATTGACATACACATACACAGGCATGCACACACTCACACACGCACGCATGCATACAGGCACACACACACACATACAAGCATACACAAAAGTTGCAAGAGTAGGTGATGGAGACAAATTGACAAGCGTGATTTATTTTCGCGTGGAGGATGTAACTGAGCGGCGGTATAGTTATATACTTAATTTAGTGTGGAGCTATAGCTTGCACGCTAGCAAAACTAGCCTTGACGTTAACTACAAACACAATAGGCTATAATACAACCCCACTAGCTGCGAACAGAATTAGCAAGGTAACAAAACTTGATAGCCAACAAAAACGTGAGCTGCCCCAGTATACAAATGTACCCAGCAACCCCATCAACTGCAAACAGTGATATGGGGACAGTATTTTAACAACTGCAATATAACTAAAGGTTATACTGGGTAACCCCAGTTCTCTGAAACATCGAGTGGAGAGATTCACCTAAGGGAGGGACATCTGTACCCGACCTCTGCAGAAGCAACCAATTGCACCAAGTCTGGCTTTTACAGACAGCAGCGCGAATCCGACGCCACGGATAGCCCCGCCCCGCATCCGTGGTATAAAGGATGATGCCGCGCTGCCTCTCATCAGTAGACGATTCGCTTCTCGTGAAGCCAGCGGGGCTTACTCGGTGGATCTCTCAACTCGATGTTTCAGAGAACTGGGGTTACCCAGTATAACCTTTAGTTCTCTTTCATCATCTCGTGTTCGAGATCCACCTAAGGGAGAGATCTGGACAGCTCCCCGATTGCCCATTTGCCTACCGTGACACTGTCAGCCTCGGATGGTCTCCACGCCAGGGTGTCCCCTCAGCGCAGTGGTGCCAGACACATCCAAAGTTATACGCACAATCACAACATAACCCCACTCAGCTGACAGCATGAACAGGGAATGTGTTTATGGTTATGAATTTGCTCAAGTGTTATCGGCCATGTAGCCCACCTCAACTAGAGATCGCCCGAGCAGGGCTGCGCCGTGAGGGAAGTGACAGTAGTGTAACGAACGTAGGGATGCGACTCACGCAGATCCAACGCTCAGGACCGAATGAGAAACCGGCGTTCTAGTAACATCCAGCCGGTAGAATTTCACAAAGGTGTCCGGACTAGTCCAACTAGCTGCAGAACACACCTGTTGCACTGATATCCCTTGAAACACCGCCCATGAAGCCGCCATCCCCCGCATAGAGTGAGCTCTCAGGACCGCGGGAGGCTGTAGCCCCTTCGAATCGTATGCTCCCGCTATGACGTCGACAAGCCAGTGCGATAAGCGCTGTTTTGAAATAGGTTTTCCCGTGCGCGGGGGGGCCCAGGAGACAAAGAGTTGGTCGCTCTGCCTAAAACTCTTAGTCCTGTCCATGTATGTTCTCAAGGCTCGAACGGGGCATAAAGTGTTTAACCTTTGCTCTTCTGCTGATGCAAAAAGGGGCGGGTGAAAGGCTACGAGCTCCAACACCTCGCAAGAGAACGTAGGGAAGCATTTCGGTACAAAGGCCGGGTTAGGTTTGAGAAAAACCTTATCCCCATTAGAAGAGAACTGAAGGCATGAGGCGTGCACCGAAAATGCATGCAAGTCACTAACATGTTTGGCCGAGGCTAGCGCAAGCAATAGTCTTGAGTGACAGCAATTTCAAGCTTATATCCCCAATAGGCTCAAAGGGCTGCCGTGACAGCGCATCTAAAACCAAAGGGAGATACCATGACGGGACGAGCTTTTTCGAGATTGGCAACGAGCGTCTCACCCCCTTTATGTACCTTCGTACTAACGGTGCTGACCCACCGTGTCATCATTGAAACCAAAGTGACACGCTGATATAGCCGCCAAATACAAGCCCAGAGCGCCACCCGATCTGGATGGTTGTGGTAAATTTCCCCGTTCGCCTGTGATAGCAGGTCCGAACGTAACGGGAGCGCCATCGGGTGCGCATACAGCAGGGGGGTTATCTCCACCGTCCACGGGGCTTTGTGCCATCTGGGTGCTATCAGAATCATCGTAAGCCCCTGTTCCCTTACTCGGGCGAGAGTGGGAATAATCAGACTCAGAGGGAGGAAGGCATAGAGGAGCAATTTGGGCCACGGGTGGGCTAGTGCGTCTATGCCGAGAGGGATGCGTCTGTCGTTACAACTTTCCTCGCGGCCACTGCCCCGAGGGGAGTGCCGTGGGAAAAAACTTGTGGGATGCAGTGCATTTGCGCGACACTTTCACATCTCGGCGGAGATCGCACATGGGGTCGAGGTGGAGAGATGCAATCCATTTCATGAATTCCCTCATTCTCAGCAGCCCCAATGGCAAGACCTGTATGGCGGAAGCCATGAGGCCCTGTAGTCTCAGGCATGTGCGAAACTTTACCCTCGCTCCCTCTCTGAACAGTGTGAGGCAGTTCATGAGAGAGCGAGGGCGCTCTTGTGACAGGCGAGCGCGCATGGCAACTGAGTTCAGCTCCAGTCCTATGAAAGTGACATTCTGGGCGGGAGTGAAGTTGCTCTTGGCATAGTTTACTATGAAGCCTAGGGAGTTTAAGTGCACCCGCACCCATTGTGTGTCCCGAAACACCTGGTCCCTGGAGCTGGCCAGAATGAGCCAGATATGTTAATATTCTTATCCCAGCCATGCGTAGGGGGGGCTAACCCCGCTTCTACACACAGGCAAAATGTTCTGCGGCTGAGGGCAAGCCCAAATGGGAGAACTATGAATTCGTAGCATTTGCCTTGATAAGCAAAGCGCAGAAACTTCCTGTGTGGGGGATAGACGGCAATGTGGTGAAAAGCGTCTGTCCAATCGATCGATGTAAACCAATCGTTTTGTTGTATTGAGCGTGATAGATTGTTGAACATTAACATCCTGAAATGATATCGTCTCAAATGTTTAACACCCTCAGTTCCAGAATAGGATGGAGCGATCAGTCTTTCTTCGGAATTAAAAAATATCGGGAATAGTATCCCTGATTCGCTCCCTTTAACAAAAGAGAGTTGATTTCCTCCTCTAGGAAGTGGACTGAGCCCTCTTCCGTTTGAGAGAAGACTATACCGTTGAAACGCTGGGGCCTTATACCGAACTGTAGGCGGTAGCCTCTCTCGATTGTCCTGACCACCCACTCAGGGGCGGACGTGGCCTTCCATGCTGCAACGGGTTGAGCCAGTCGCCCCGCCGCCAGCCCCTGAGTGCCTGTATAAGCGCGCGGAGTGAGCGCCCTCATATGCGCTGCACTGTCGCCATCTGGTGGCTGAACCACTGACCGCGTTGGCCGTAGCCTCATATGTTTTGGTATTTGATTCTTTATGTTCAAACACACCATGGCCGTAGCCTTTATTGAGAATGTGTGAGTGATGTAGTGCGAACGGTGTGGTGACACTGCCTGTGCACTGAACATTCCCAAGTCTCCCCCCACGAGTTAGGAGTATGCTGAGGGCGGTTAGATGGCATTTGTTGGGGTCTGGTCGGCCGCGGTGGGCGAGGGGCTACTTTCCTTGGCAGGCAAAGTTTAAACGCCTCGTCCTCTTTCTTTTTATCGTCGCAGCGCTGTTGCATGAGAGCGACAGCGGGACCAAAAAGCACCTGGCCTGGCTCCACAGCAGCACAGGTTAATGAGTGCCGGCCAATCGACGTTGAGATGGGAGGCAGCCCGCTCACACACCTCCAAGAGTACGGCATGAGGCAGGGTGGAAGAACTAGACGTTGTGTTCTGGGCCGGGGGGAGGGGGTCATCCTCCTCCGAGCCCTCCGACTCGTCCATCAAGTTAACCTCCTCGACCGCGCCGGGCGGGTCGTGCTGCGGCGGTTCCGCTGTGTTCTGCTCGGACTGGTCAGCCCAACTGAGCAGAGCCGGGCCCTGGAGGGTTTCCGGGGCCTTCATGTCTTCGTCGTCTCCCTCGTGGTCCGACCACGGCTGCTCTTCGACGCTCTGAGTGGCGGCCACTTTAAGCCTCCGGCGCAGGAGCTTCCGAGGCAGAGCCATGCAGTGACTGCAACTCTCAGGTTGAGACAACGCCTCTTGAGCGTGCTTGTAGCCCATGCACACTACACAAAAGGGATGGGCATCCCTGGCTGCGATGAGGGCAACACACACGGTCGGGCAGGCGCGCGATGTGGCTTCCTGGACGAGAGCAGGTGTAGCGGGCTTCGAGAGAGCCATTAGGTTGGCAACCTGGTGGCAGGCGAACAAGCGACGAAAACAACTTAACAATAGGCGTCAGCCCGTTAAAAGAGAAAACGCCAGTAAGCTGGAAAGCTTCTGGTAGCTTCGTCTAACAGCTCGTTAACTGACCGAAACGTTGACAATCACACCCGGCGGAGGCTGATCCGGTGGGCTACTGGATGTACCAATGTTCATTTAACTCTGGGAACCTGGTCCCAGGGATGGATTACTGCACGGGCCTTCCGGGCCCAGACCCAGGGGCCCAAGGTGTCAGGGGGCCCTGAAGCCCAAGCCTTTGCATGGAATTATTGCCTCAATATCAACACATCAGGATGTAGGCTATGAATCTGATTGAATTTAGTATTGGCCATCCCCAAAATGCTAGCCTGACGAGCCAGACCCACATTAAAATGTAGGGTCTGGGCACTCACCGTTCGCAGTGCTCAGTCCGAGGGGCGGGATAATCGGTTGTCTTTCAAATTCCCTCTGCACGCAATAGGACAGCACTAAGTCCCATGCGTTTTCCCACCAGCGGAGCTAGTTGGCTAGTTCAAACTTTTGCCATCTCAAAACAAGCTCAACTCATGTCACACTGTTGGCCAACAGCAATATCCATCTTCTTTGTTTTCAAGTAGCAGGGAATTCAAGCCAAACTGTTGCAACTCTGCCATCAATCATTATGTTATGCCTCCCTAATGACTCTATAGACGATTTGATTGGCCTGATAGAAGTTTAATTTTTCGAGCTCACAAGCCAACGGAGAGTTGCTAGACTAGCCCTGGAAGCAAATGTAATTTACTGCCGCTAGGGTGTATCTAGATTTCTAAGCTACCAAAATGCACCAGAATACAGGAAATCACATCAAACAAACCCCCCTTCTACATATGCGAGAATTAGTGGGGAGCCCTTAATACATGTGGGCCCAGGGGCCCGAAAGTTCATAATCCATCCATGCCTGGTCCCTACACCTGAGAACCACTGATGTACGTTTTTTTTACTGTATGGTATAATGCTGAATGAGCCAAACAAAAATTTCCGCAGCAAAATTTTGGTTGGCCCCACCAAATCTCACTCCAAGGTTTTTTGAAAAGTTGGCAGCCCTGTGCTTACATGTGTGCATGGTTGTAGACTACTGTAGGTTACATGACATGGGGATGCCTGACACTTGTTAAAAATGAAGTCAGAAAAATTAGATGTCGGAATATTGACATTTCATATCAATAAGCATATTTTCGGAATAATGAGTGGTCGGAATAATGGGGTGTCGGAGAAATGGCATAGCGCCACAATTCACAGGGACACAAGGCACCTGTACCATAAAGGTAACGAATTGAACAGTTTCTTATAATAAATCTCTTACCTGCAGGTATAGTATGGAACGAACAGGAAGTCAGCTCCGCTTTTATAGTGTGGGATGTTCCGCTTCCGGGGGTCATGGGCGTGACCATAGGGAGAACAAACCCACTGAGCAAAAAGGGGTCCAAAATACGTCAAAAAGATGTGGTCGCCGTACTCCAGAAGACGTCTTCAGAGTAGCCAGAATGAAAGGTTTTAATACGTCTTTTCTGGAAGTTGAATAGATGTCTCATTTTGGGTGTTACATAGACGTCATTTAAAGACGTCTCAAAGACTTAATTATTGAACATCCAGAAGACTTCCTCAGAGTAGCCAGAATGAAAGTTTTTAAGACGTCTTTCCTGGACATTGAATAGATGTCTCATTTTGGTTGTTACATAGACGTCATTTAAAGACGTCTCAAAGACTTAATTATAGAACATCCAGAAGACGTCCTCAGAGTAGCCAGAATGAAAGAATTTAAGACGTCTTTCCTGGACGTTGAATAGACGTCATTTAAAGACGTCTCAAAGACTGAATTATTGAACATCCAGAAGACGTCCTCAGAGTAGCCAGAATGAAACTTTTTAAGATGTCTTTCCTGGACGTTGAATAGATGTGTCATTTGGTTGTTACATATACGTCATTTCAAGTCGTCTCAAAGACTTAATTATTGAACATCCAGAAGACGTCCTCAGAGTAGCCAGAATGAACGTTATCAATACATATTTTCTGGAAGTTGTATAGTTGGTTTTTAAGTAGGTTTAAGTAAGTTTAAAGTAGGTTTAATGTTACCCTTAACCTCTTTGACACACAGATAACTCTCAGTCCAAACTGTTTATTGCCGTTTATTGATGTTTGCTAAACGATTTAATCTTTTTAAAAGAGTTTTCTGTAGGCTACTCACGCCAGTGCATTTCCATTAGATTACATGCAATCGAAATGAACATGTTCCCCCATGGGGACGTTTCAGCCATGGTAACCACGATTATGACTAGATGGTATGTAGCAGTAGCACCAGTTTTAAACGTTTATTTCCATGTCAATGGTCTTAACTGTTTAAGAGGAAGAGAAAAGTACGAGAAGAGAAACTCATTTTCATTGGTCAAATTTTCCCCAGGCATTTTTACTACTGTACAGTATAGGCCTACTGTAAAAAAGTCATCGTTATTAATCCTTTGCTAGCAGTAAGGTACTGTAAACACAGCACAGTATATTAATGCCTAGTAAAAATTCTAGTAGGCTACATTTACAAAAAATGTTACAGTAGCTACATTTTGTTATTCAGTTTTAGAATACTTAGTCCAGCCATCTTGCAGGCTAAACACCTTTGTAGTTTATCATTCTAATAATCATAATCATTGTCGGTTTGTCACATGCAGGACAAGTTCATCAACTAATTCTGGCTGTCAAATACACGTCTAGATTATGGCCTGGCAGAACGGCTACTTGCAACTAATTTTGGTTGTCTATAGACGTTCAGAACCGGGTCGGCCTGGACTATTGTCTCAATGTCATTAATCAACTAATTCTGGCTGTCAAATACACGTCTAGATTATGGCCAGGCAGAACGTCTACTTGCAACTACTTTTGGTTGTCTATTGACGTTCAAAACCGGGTCAGCCTGGACTATTGTCTCAATGTCATTTATCAACTAATTCTGGCTGTCAAATAGACGTCCAGATCATAGCCTGGATGGACCGATGTGATATCAACTTGTCTTGGACATCCATAGATGTTGCTTGCTCAGTGGGAAGGTGAATAGGCAGAACAGGTGCTCATTCCTTTTAAGACTGGTGACGGTCAGAGTGAGGGTCTCAGGGTCCCCCTCTGGTTGAGAAGCACAATAATAGACAAACTAAATATGCGTCTTTTGCAACAAAGTATGAACATTACTCCGATATAATATAGAGGGAATGCACCGACAGCAGTCTGTAGAAAAAAGATCTCCGATTTCCTGTAGCATAGCAGCTCTTTTCCATTTGGTTTTGGATGAGGGAGTGTGTGTGTGGTGTGTGTGTGTGTGTGTGTGGGGGGGGGTCAGTTTCCTACCCATAACTAGAAAGTTGCTAGGTCCATAATCGCCTGCAGAGGGCCGCTCAGACAATGGCAGGTTATGTGACATCAAAATGATTTTGGAAATGTTATGTTAGGGTCAAAAAACTGTCAAGGGTGCCTTTAAAAGATGGACCTAATTTGTACAAGAGAAGAACTGAGAGAAAATGTGACAACAGTAAACATAGGCAAGATCACCATCTCCTGGTTCAAAAATACATTACTTCGGTGCAAGTAAGGGGGAGAGTATGCACAGGGATGTGATCCCCATTATATTGTTGAGATAGAGAGTCTTCATAAAGACTACCCCTGTCATACAGCAATAGTTTTACTACTTTTAACTAACAACTAATAACCTATTTTACTAGTTGTGTGTTGCTGTTATATCTTATTCCTGCTATCCTTGGGAAATTCTGAAACACCACAATAGATTGCATGAAAAACCTACCTAGCAACCAATTTAGCAACCATTGAAATTAAGCATCTATGTCAGTTTCCATAGCAACCAAGATGATTATACTAGCAAACCACTGTAGTAACTCCTTTATTTCTGATAGTAGCCACCATGGACACCCTAGCAACAACCTAGCAACGACTTCAAGTACCCTAGCAACAGCCTAGCAACCACATTCACAGTTAAAACCTAGCAACCAACATCATTAACCTAGCAACGAGCATAGCAACCACCATAACTACTCTAGCAACAGTCAGTTGTCATCAACTTTGACTCCCGTCAACTGTTTCCTCTCCCCACAACTGTTTCAAAATAAAAATCTTCACTACAATAATTCCCTATGAAATATTTGAACCATTTAAACTATTCAACTATTTAACTGTTCAGCCAATCCAACTGTCAGTTGTCATCAGCTATGACTCCCGCCAATTGTGTCCTCTGCCCACAACTGTTTGGCAGCCTGGGCTTTTCAGTCAACTAGTGTGATCAACTCCCAATCTACATTCAACTTTTAAACTGTCTACTTTTAAACTATCAACTTTTATTAAGCTGTGCAACCACCATGTCTGTCCTAGCGTCATTTTCATGCACTCGTAATTCCCTGGATCATTCTCTAGTTGCATCATGTTATATTAAGGCATCAGGATATTGAGGAGGTGGCCTATTACCTCTTGTTCCCTTTGGTTTTCTGTGTCCAATGCACTTTACTTACATATATCTACTTACCTGTCTCTGGTTTAACCTGTCTTTATGAATCTTATCCTCAAAACTGATAACTGACAACTGGCTTAGAGCCTCTACTTGGTAGACCTGGAGCGATGTGACAAGTTGAGCACGCATCCCAAGTCAGTTCAACTCATCTTTGAAAGGGCCTAAACCAGGGGTCTCAAACTCCCGGCCCGCGGGCCAAATCCGGCCCAATTCCGGCCTGCGACCTATGTCAAAATAATAATGTAATCCGGCCCTTGAGGGTATTTTTAATTGCGACAAACAACGATACTGATTAAAAAAGACGATAGACCCAAGTACGGTGACAAATCTCATTTGTACTCTCCTCCATTATTATGACCGCCGCGCAGCGAAGCGGCGGTCATATACGAGAATTTACCATGACGTCACAATAACAATATACATTCTTCTGGGTGGCAAAAGCTGAAGCATTCTCCATTGGCACTACTAGTAAACAACCCCTTCCATGTCATTTGACCAGGGGAGAGCGATCAAGAAAACAGAGTAAATGGCTTAAATGAATGATTTTCGTCTTGCGGGGTGCTACGGGACTTCTCATTCATATTCATACGGTTATGGGAAGTCTCATTAATATGCAATGAGTCATATGTGTCTCTAGCCATGCTGCGTCCACTCTACCCAGTAGTTTGAACGAAGTGAAGTGTCAGTCGAAATCAAAGGCGAATTATGAAAATGCTACGTGAGGTAAATTGCTTGGGGAACCCACCGTCGGCCGTAGCCTAGGCCTAATACATTTCAACAGGTAAGTTAATTCAAAAACAGACGTGGTGGATATTCAGACATAGCTAACATGAGAGACTGGCCGGTTGCACAAAACACCTAGTTCAGGTTCCCTTAAAATCTGATTTAAGGCCCCCTTAAAATAAAATCGGCTGCACAAACACATTTAAGTATTCTACTTGGTTTCCTTATCATTTTCCCTCAAGTATTTAAGGTTTTCTCCTTTTCTTATCTTATAAGAAATTCCGTTGCACAAACGACCTTAGCAGCCTAAATAACCACATGAGGTTCGGTTCGCCAGGCAAAATGTAACAAAAAAAGTTTATTTTGGTGCCCTGATGACAGTCAGGATAATATCTAACTAGCTAGCTAGTATTGTCCAATTCATGTCTGGCTTTACTGATGAATGGATAAATGTCACCGAAAATTATTAAGGTAAGATATCATAAACTTGGGTTGCAGACTACGGCATAACTTTAGCAAGCTAGTTACAACTATGTCCGTTGAACGTAGCCTACCAGTTGAGTTATTCATTGCTAACATTAGCTATTGATAGGCCTACAGTAGGTGCATTAATAACTATAGCTAACATCGTTACATTAATTGTCACTGCCGTGTTTCATCCGTCAAACTTGTCAAAGTTAGTTATAGGCCTACTCAGATTTGTAATGCGTCATTCACTATCTGATTTTATCAACAATATGTGCACACAGCTTGCTATTATTTTGGACAGTCCCGTATTGACCAACATCTGCATCCTCAGAAAAGCAAGCACAAATTAGCAAACAAACAATCTCCGTGGTTGATACTAAAGGGACAAAACTTAAAGTGCTTTGTGCAAACGGCCCTAAGGAGATAGCAATAAATGAAATGCATAGTAGCCTAGGCTAGCCTACTATAGCCTAATGTGTAAATGAACCTCAGCCTGCCATTGAGTGGTTATTTTAGTGACTGTTGCTGTTTGACTTACAGTCTGTTAGATGGTATTTCCCTGCTATCTAAAGGCTATGATCGGGTTTTTGTTGCTCGGATCGGATACAGATGTAAGAAGTGGCTACTCCGCCACCAGGCAGTCTTGCCATCTCTGTAGCATTACTTTTGACGACGTCCACTAGCATTAAACTTCACCCACAGGTTCCGCTGGATTTTTTTTTCTTTCTGAAGGACATCGATAAAAACCCTACACTTTTTGCTGTATATCTGGCGGCACAACCCCAAACACAACACGTTTTTGTTATTGTTTCAACTTTGATCAACAACAATGTTTTAACTATGTAAGGTCAGTGGAAGCCGCTTGCGTTCTGCCACCCGGAAGGATCTTGGAGCCTATTGTTTACAAACATTCTGAAATGCCGTATAGGTTTAGTCAGATTTTTTTTTTTTTTTTTTTTTTTTTTTCTTTTTCGCATGTCCAAATTTCTGTCAATGATTCCCGGGACACTGAAAGACCGGGGTAGACGAAACTTGGTGGGCATGTACCCCCACATGGATAGCATGGAACTGTCATTTTTCGTTTTGATCTGTAGCCCCCCCGCTGGACTGGACCCCCCGAAAGGAGGGTAGGCCAGACACAGTTCTCTGTGAATATCTTGAGAACTGTAGGGCCTAGGAGGACCATTTTTTCCGTATATTTGCCTCCAGGGGTCATGTTAACCCAGTTCATGTGCACACATGTGCACAAACAGATACACACACACACACACATTCACAGTAATCATGACACATACTCACACAGTAGACATATGTACGCTTCCATGCACAGGCACATACGCAGGCACGCACACACACACACACACACACACACACACACACACACACACCCACACACATAACATAAACATAACACAAACAATCAAGAATTTCTCATAATTATGAACAGGCAAGATGGAGGTGGGGTTGTATAAAATGAATTTTACATGTGAAATCTATGAACTAATCATGTTTTGGTACTTGTTGTCTAGCAGATACCAGTGAGAAGTGAGTGTGGATAATGCAATTTAGTGAGACAGTTAGAATCATATAGGCCTTTCAGCGTGATTTCTTTTTGTGGAAAAAATGTGCTGGACTGGGCGGCGGTCATATTTTGTACCGCTCTGCGGTACATCTAGTTTGCTAGACATCCAGAGCTTGATTCAAACCAAAATGGCTGCACAACGTTTTCAGGAAATACTTGTATTAGGGGTTTGCACGGACGTCACGTTCTGGCCGGTAACCATGGTAACCCAGCATGCGCGGCCATTTTGGCGATACTCAGTGAATGAAGTACAATGGAGTATTATGCACTTTGGATATCTTACGTGATTGTAGCAGTGTCTAAACAACAGAAAAACTCATCAAAATGCGTGTAAGATGCAAAGGCATATAGGGAAGGACTTGGACCACAAGAAAAGGCGCGATATTTCGAGAAATTACGATTTATTGGCAGCGCAGATCCATATGAGTTGGGTGAGGGAGACGAAGTACCAAGTTCAACCACAAGCGCCCCCCTTACTCTGATAACTTCTGTCATTATTCTCCTTTCTCCCTGGTTTTTTAATAACTTTTGGAAGTCGATACCTACACCAGATGTTTTTCTCAGTCTGACCTATTGGTACAACCTAAAACACGGCAATAATTAACCATTTTCCTTGACGATCTTAGGGATTTACTTCAGTGCCTAATGCTTTCTAATGAGGCGAGTATCTCCAATATGGCGACGTCCAGATCTGATGACACGCCGTGCAATCCCCTAATTACACACGAGAAACACGAAGACGTGCATTTGTAATGACGCGGAAGCGATGCAATAGTTTTGCACAAATTGAAGCAGACATAGCAGGCCTACACCAACTGTTGAAAAACGTCAAAAGTCTTGGGTAGGCTATGTTATTCACCTATTCTGATTCTGAAGGAGAATATCCTGTTGGAGATTATGATCGATCGTCTATTGACAGTGATGGTCACGATGTGAATGGAGGTGCGTCTTTTCGCGTATACCACGGTGTCCACTAAGCATACCATGCTTATTTCGACCCTCTGCCCAACATAGCTTGGTGGTTGCAGTGGTAATCGTGATGATAGTGTCCGTAATGGACGTGGTACAGACAGCAGGGTTTGTAGAAATAGGGCTCTGAAGAACTACAAAGTCACCCGCGATATAGGAACTGATTTGACCAGGATACTTTATTGTAGGCCTTGTGGTTATAGGCTAGTAATAGTTTACTATCGTTGGTATACATCTTAGGTGTTTTCCTGTTAATTTGTTATGTGGGTAATATGACAAAAAAGAAAGTAAATCTGCTCAAATATGTTCATCCAGTATTTACTGAAAGGTGCATAATTTGCTTGCCATCCAGTGGCAAATTAGATGGGTAAATGTACAACTTTTGTTTATACTCAAAGATTTTTACATTTACAGTAGATCTCTGACCACTTTCAAGCCATGGCCTTTTGAAATTTTGATATAAAAATCCAATGGTTGCTTTCTTAACCCTGACGCCTAGTTTGCCAGGTTTAAAACAGTTGAGAGGAAAATATTTTTATTTGGTGTGAAACACACACATAGGCCTACCTGTTTTTATGCTTTTTTGTTTGTTTTTATAATTTGTATTAATATTTATTTAATCATTATTTTATTTATAAGCTAAGGTTGCTAGCACAGGTGTCTAAAAATAGATAAAAAGTCTTGCACTTTCTGTTTGTAGTTTTGTGTTTGAAAATACAGTATTTGAAAAAAAAAAATTTAGGAAATAGCCGTTCTTTTTTTAAAATTATTCTTTAACACTGACGTGGCCCTCCAACGAGATGACATTGGCAGAAGTGGCCCCCAGCTCATTTGAGTTTGAGACCCCTGGCCTAAACTAAAGGCGTTGTGCTGAGTGCCAACCACAAACAAGCCTTGAGAGGGTGTTTCTCAGAGAGTGTCATAGTTGGCTTCTGCCCAAGCCCACATCACAGAAACAAAGCATCACGCCATGACACATGCCTGACCCTAATCGTTACAATAGGCCATACACTGAGATGCAGTAATAAAGGGTGAAACTGAAAATTCCTCACACAGTTGAGTCTGTGGCTTGGCTCATATCTCAAGATATTTTCCTTGTGTGGTTACAAAGACCGTAAGACGTGACGTGTCATATCTCTGGGTATTCATAGGAATTGTAGTGATCATTCATTCATTGGTAAAGGTCACTTGCCATACACTTCATCTCCCACAAGGTGAGTGTGAGAGACTATGAAAAATCTGCAGTCTTTACAGCTAATTGGCAAAAACAGTCATAGACCACATTGGGGAGGATGTGGACGAGCTCGATGTGAGTTATCCCCTGCAGTGCACTGATGCGTCTGTCACTTGGCTTGTAGACATCATGGGTGCTGCAACTCTGCTCTGCCTCCAGCTGGCAGCTTCCATGCTGTTGCTGGTTTCCTCAAGTAAGTTCCTAATCATATATCTGATAAGCTTATATTTATATTGATTATATTTCAAAGATAATACAATAAAAGCTATGTTGTTATACAAGGTTCTATGGTGAATATGAACTTGTTCTATAATTATTATGACCGCCGCGCAGCGAAGCGGCGGTCATATAGGTTTAGTCAGATTTTTTTTTTTTTTTTTTTTTCGCATGTCCAAATTTCCGTCAATGATTCCCGGGACACTGAAAGACCGGGGTAGACGAAACTTGGTGGGCATGTAACCCCATATGGATAGCATGGAACCGTCGTTTTTCGTTTTGATCTGTAGCCCCCCCGCTGGACTGGACCCCCAGAAAGGAGGGTAGGGCAGACACAGTTCTCTGTGAATATCTTGAGAACTGTAGGGACTAGGATGACCATTTTTTTCCGTATGTTTGCCTGCAGGGGTCATGTTAACCCATTTCATGTGCACACATGTGCACAAACAGATATACACACACACATACATTCACAGTAATCATACGTATGACACATACTCACACAGTAGACATATGTACGCTTGCATGCACAGGCACATACGCAGGCACACACACAAGCACGCACACACACACACACCCACACACATAACATAAACATGTACATGCACACATGCACACAATTCAAGAATTTCTCAGAATTATGAACAGGCAAGATGGAGGTGGGGTTGTATAAAATGAATTTTACATGTGAAATCTATGAACTAATCATGTTTTGGTACTTGTTGTCTAGCAGATATCAGTGAGAATTGAGTGTGGATAATGCAATTTAGTGAGACAGTTAGAATCATATAGGTCTCTCAGCGTGATTTATTTTTGTGGAAAAAATGTGCTGGACTGGGCGGCGGTCATATTTTGTACCACTCTGCGGTACATCTAGTTAATGAACTGATAAGGCATACATTACATAATGTACTTAATATTGTCTTTGTTTACAGTATTACATAAGTGTGATATCCACCATCACTGTTTTTGGCAGGTGCTCAGGGTGGGTATGCGGGCATTGTGAATGGCACAGTAGCAAAAGAACACTCCAGACCCTACATGGTCTCTGTGCAGAAAAAAAATGAGGAACATATCTGTGGTGGCTTTCTGGTGTCTGAGTCATTTGTCATGACTGCAGCTCATTGTATCACTTGGTAAGTTCTCTGATTCAAGTTTCATAACTGGTGATATGAGTTATGCAACAAAAGCTAGATTTAGCCAAAGCTGTCAGAATAAACTGTTGAAGATACCTCAACATAAAAAGTATGTTTTCTTTTCTCCTTGGCAGGGGAGTGGATTTGACTGTTGTGGTAGGGGGACATGACATTACAAACCAGAAAAGTGGAACAAGGATACCAGTGAAATACTACCATGTCAACCCTGGATACATTCCTGAGACACAGAATGACATTGCAATTCTACAGGTGAATAGCAATACTGAAGCCTTTTTTTACTTTCTACATTAACTTGGTGCACATTTAAAGATGCACTGTGTTGTTTCATACTACCTGCTCAAATCATTGTTAGTCACAGTTTTTTGATATGTTACACAGCTGACAGAAGGAGCAAAACAGTCCAACTCTGTAAAATGGATCTCTATTCCTGAGAAGGACAAAGACATCAAAGGGGCAGAGGTTTGTAGTGTGGCCGGATGGGGGGCAACAAAAACCAAAGGGCCTGCAAACAATCTCCTCCTCCAGGCAGATGTGGTTATCATGAAAAGAAAAGAGTGCAATCAATTATGGAAGGGATACTTCAGTGAAAAAATGCTTTGTGCGAGTGGTAAAGCAGGCTTTTGCCAGGTAAGCTGTGGGCAAATGCACTACTCACAAGGTCAATGAAAATATAAGAATACATTTGAGTTGCTCTGCTACTTTTGTTTTCTCACCCAGCTGATGTCTATTGCAGGGTGACTCGGGTGGCCCTCTGGTCTGCAAGAACAAAGCTGTGGGAGTAGTGTCGTTCTACGAGAGAAACAACTGTAACAACCCAAAAATGCCAAATGTCTACACAAGAATATCAGCATATCTGCCCTGGATAAAGAGTATTTTAAAGAGTGTCAAACACTGACAAAATGAAATAAATGCTTTCCATTACTTTTTTCGTTCAATTTATTGTTTAATTACATAATTCCATTAAAAAACTATTTTCTCAAGGTGTTTTACATAAGCTTGCTTGATGGCCTAAACCAGATACAGCAAGCATACCAACCACAGTGGAATTACTGATTACAATAGCATCACTGATAGTCATCTACCCTTTCGCTGAGTTGCTGTTTCTTCCCGCATGATGAAATTAGTGGTGACACTGCAAAAAGTGCACACGCTCAAAGTGCACCATGGGAACCTGTGGTTAGTACATCACAGCTCAGAAGTGTTTCCTGTGGGTGACCTCATTAGGGGTCTTTACAGGTAGAAGGGTCTTTACTGGAAACATTTCAGACGACTGCAGGTTGAGACCACAGCACATGTGGAAATTACGAGAACATTACTAATTCAAACTGTTATAAACTGTCACTGAAATGGGCAAATGATTTGAATTTCAATTAAAAGACATGTTGCAAATGCCACCTTTGTTTCTGTCAGTCGATGCTAATATTCACGGCAATGTTTTTTCACAAGCATTCGGAATTGATTGGTGCCTGCAATAAAACGGCATGCTTGAATATACAATGTTAGGCCTGCAATGACTATTCAATTGAATCTTAACCTCAGCAACAGACAACAATAACTTATGACTCAACTCATCCATTTGAAACGGTCTTAAGACACGTGTCATCGATGTGATATGCTAGGTTGCCTGAGAACAGAAAACCACAACCACATCGGTTGATAAAAACCAGGTACGCCCCAGCAGTCCTGCAATACTGCCCCCGACCTCTGAACCGGAGACATGTGCGCCCTGCACTATCCCCTAAAGCTTTTGACGATGCTTCTTCTGCACGTGCATGGTAAGTCAAATGATAATTAAAAGTCCTGACTATTTGCCCTTTGATAGCAAGTCCTGCTTAGTTGCCATTTGATAGCAAGTTGATTCATGCAGGTGCAACTGTTTTCCTTCATTTTTTTAAAAGGTTGTTATGCTGAGAAGATTATTAATGGGAGGAATGTAGCAGCTAAAGCCATGCAGTACATGGCATCAGTGCAGAGCAATGAGAAGCATGTCTGTGGAGGCTTTGTCATAAAGCCCAACTTTGTACTGACTGCAGCACACTGCAGAAAATGGTAACTTATCACATGATGTACAGTAGAAGAATGATATTTTTTCTTTTGTTTGAGAAAAAAGATGATGTTATCGATATCTGTGATCTATAGCCTAACAGGCAAAGTGAGTGTTGTTCTTGGGGCACACAACATCCATAAACCAGAGAAAAGAAAGCGATATTATATTGGAAAACAAAACAAAATCACCCACATTAACTATACAAGAACCAAAACTGGAAATGACATCATGCTGTTGAAGGTATGTACCAGTGCTGTCACTCTGTGACTCTGAAGTGACACTCGGTCTTCATTCTGTGTTTCCTAGCCTTTGTCATTTCAAAAAGTGAGTATGTAATGCTGTTTAATCCTTCGCTTATATTTCAAGCTGTCAAGGAAAATTGGCAAAGATGTGAAAACAGTGAACATCCCATCATCTGATGAGATGAAGATGAAAAGTGGCACAAACTGCTTGGTCGCTGGTTGGGGTAAAACAAATAAGAATAATGCCACAAATCGGCTCCAGGAGGCCGATGTCCAAGTCGTCGATTTCCAAGAGTGCCAGGCAGAATGGAATCAGAACAGCATCAATCAGGCACTTCCTAAAAATGTGATGTGTGCCAAAGGGTTCAGAAGGAGTGGTCCAAGTTCGGTGTGTATATAAGTATAAGTATATATACTCTTTTGATCCCGTGAGGGAAATTTGGTCTCTGCATTTATCCCAATCTGTGAATTAGTGAAACACACTCAGCACACAGTGAACATACACAGTGAGGTGAAGCACACACTAATCCCGGCGCAGTGAGCTGCCTGCAACAACAGCGGCGCTCGGGGCGCAGTAAGGGGTTAGGTGCCTTGCTCAAGGGCACTTCAGCCGTGCCTACTGGTCGGGGTTCGAACCGGCAACCCTCCGGTTACAAGTCTGAAACGCTAACCAGTAGGCCACGGCTGCCTGTATATGCTAAACTGACTAATTCTAGCTTTTACATTGTCCCCATAGCAACTTGGGGTTAAGTGCCTTGGTCAGGGGCACAACGGTGGAAGCCGGGAATTAAACCCACAACTTTCAGGCCACTGCACGCTAGCCCAGCTCCTTAACCACTACCACACCACACCTTATATCAGAGATGTCAAGTACTTGATTTGGTATTATTTGTATGTGCTTGTTCCAGACAGACTCGGGAGGTCCATTGGTGTGCAACGGCCTGGCTGTGGGTATAGTGTCGTTCAACCTGAATGCTGAAAGCTATCAAGAGATCATTCCTGCTGTTTATACTCAAATCTCAAAGTTCCTGCCATGGATCAAAAGCAAAATTGGTTCCAGTTTTGATTTGCAAGATTCTTATTTTGAGTAAATGCATAGTCATATATGTGCCTATCAGATATATCAGGTAGTGTAATGAGCAATGCGATATTATAATAAATAAAGTCTCCACATTATTTATGGATTACTGTTTCATGTTAGCCTAGAAATCTAGACGCGCCCCTAGCAAATTACATTTGCTACCAGGGCTAGTCTAGCAACTCTCCGTTGGCTTGTGAGCTCCAGAAATCGAAACTTAATCAGGCCATTGAAATCGTGTATAGAGTCGTTTGGTGGGCTTAACATAATGATTGATGGCAGAGTTGCAACGGTTTGGCTTGAATTCCCTGCTACTTGAAAACAAATATCCTATTGCGTCCTATTGCGTGCAGAGGGAATTTGAAAGACAACTGATTATCCCGCCCCTCGGACTGAGCACTGCAAACGGTGAGTGCCCAGACCCTACATTTTAATGTGGGTCTGGCTCGCCAGGCTAGTTTCATGTCCTAATTGTTGCTTAAAAAGACTATGGTCACTAATCAGTGTAGCAGTAAAATAAGAGGTGGGTAAATTATGAATTATGTGATCCCGGTAATGTGTTTGATTTTTTTTAAAAGGCATTCAGATGTTTGATGATGGTGGAGGTTATTGTCCATTGTTTATAACAATACCACTGGTATTAAATGGTTCCAAGAGTGTTGATGGGTACATATTGTGAATGTGGATAATACAGTGTGATTTTGGAATGTTAAAAGATGCGATGTGAATAAACTCTTTTGAGAGGTGGATAGACTCTATTTCTGAAATGTGTAGGTAAACAGAGGTGAATAAACTGTTTACTTGCATTTACCCAGTTGATGGCAATTTTGATTGTTGTCTCCACATTGTTCTGAGAATTTGAGTTATTTTTTGAACTTGCAATCACTGATACAATCTTAAAGGGAAAGACAACATGGTTTCACATAAAGATCCACCAGATGCTGTAACTAAACAACAGGGCCGTAGTCACCAGACTTTATATATATTTGTTTATATTTTAATATTCAGACGTGACCAAAATGTCCCCCCCAATATTCGGACATAGAAAAATAAATAAAGAAAAACACGCTATAGGCTATTACAGGAAACCAACAAGTCCCGCCATCTGAAATGCAATCAAACGTAAATAACGCACAAATTAGTGACCTGTTTATGGTTTCAGACAGAGTAGCCTACACTGTGAGTGGTTTGTCCTGGAGGTTTTGCGTTTGATGCGTGCGCTATCAAAAGCTTCCTGCACCCTGCTGCGGTGCAGGCTGTCAACAATATCGCAAAAGATACCGGACGTACAATTCTCACAAAACTTGTTGGAAAGGTGTAGCACTGTCTAAGGAAACCCCATTCATTTTTGAAGCTGATCAGACTCAAAGGGAACTTTGAAGCAATTCCATATTGTAGCCTATTTTTTCGCAATGATAGCGAAAGTGAAACGTAGTGTCCTTTTATTTGAATTTGTGCGTGCCTGTGTCATTCATTTCTTTCACATGTCTTACAACATAAATAATGCATTCATATGCTAGTAGTAATGTCAGAAATGAACCGGTTTATAAGCCTCTTAGAAATGGTTGTTGCATCTTGCATGTTACATTTAGATGCGCGCTCAATCGCGCATCCATGCAGGCAAAATGTAGCACTCAAATGTGGCGACGGCACAAAAGTTGAAAAAACTTTTACAATGGCGGTGATAGCCTACAGTTATGTGAATCGCGGACAATAACCAAAAAAGGAATTTCCACCTCCTTTCACCAAATAAAGGCTGTGTTTCTACATGTTAACACAAAACGTAATTTCTGTCAGAAACCAGCCTATAATGCATAGGGTAACTTGAAGTGAGTCAGACAGAAGAGGGACCTGACTGACTAGCCTATCTTGAATCCCATCCCGTTCAAACTACCTTAAAATTGTGTGATTAGCCGCCAGAATAATAAAATCAAAATACAAAATATGATTGGGCTATAGGTCCAAACCTATGAGTAAGCATTCAGTGTAATATAAAGGTTATCAAAGATACTCTAGTATGTATTTTCTTTTAAAATATACATTTTGGAGACAAATGGAGTCATACCACAGGTCTATATCCAGGGATAGATTATTGAATGGACCTACTGGGCCCTAGAGCTCAGGGGGCCCTGAAGCCACTGTGTGAAGTTGCTTCTCCGCCCTTCTCTTCTATTTCCACAAAACTCACAAGTTGTCATAATATAAAGGGTCATTTTATTTAAGTCTTCCGGGGAAGTATGCCCCCAGGCCCCCCTATCTTAACTGGGGAGGTTTTTTTTGCATCTATGCACAGGGGTTCATAATCCATCCGTGCCTATGTCCGTCAAAAGTTTGGTATATCCTAATTGACTGACTTAACTAATGACTTGTTTGTGATTTTAATAATATTTTTGCATGGCAGGAAATGTATTGAAATTCTGTTATTGAAATTCACACCGCACCACAGATTTGGTCCCCCCCAATGTTGACATCATGGCTACGGCCTTGCTAAACAAGCAAATAGTCTGGATTGAAGTATCCTTCCAGGTTGCCAAAAGATGACGTTGATCAGCTCAACTTGCGTGGACCACACTGAATCAGATTCTGATTAAAGCCTACCTAGCAACCCAGAGTAGACAGATAACTACTGCTGCAGGGGATGCACTCATGTATCCCCAGGCATCATGCAATGATGTCATGTGGAAAAAACATAATCCTCCCCCTTATTTCTAAACACACATAAAGATGCTCATGAATAGAATACAGATTACAGAATAAAATCATATGTCACATGTCATATGTGAAAGAACAGCAGAATTCTTCTATCCAACCATAACTCTAGGAAACATAAGTAACATAAATAACAAACACAAGGACATAAACTACTTATGACATGACATGACATGATTTCCATACTCTCACAATGAGCAAGACATTTGAAGTGTATGAAATATTCAGTAATCAGTGAAATATTATTGCTGCAGACAGTGGTCATAGTACATAGAATAGCAGCACTAGCGGGCACCAGTTCAGTAATAAAAGCATTGGATTGTTAGGAGAATAACAATAAAGCTGTCTAGTTTTTTGTGTCTGATTGATTTTGTCACCATTTTGATCATTTCTCTCACCAATAATAAACAGATGATATGAGGTCACAACACAAGAGCTTTAGTGAACTAGGTCATGGGAAAAAAGACATGACAAACAGGACGCCTATTCAGATGAATGAAATGAATGATGAATGAATGAAATTAAATGAAATTTCACAACTTTACCTTCAGATTATCAGTGTATTTAGTCGGTTAAGATAATTGAAGGTCTACAAAAATTACATGTCACTCAAATATTCAAGTATTATTCTTTTTTTAAATTATATTTTTATAGACTCATGAATGATGCATTGACAGGAAAGCACTTTCGTTGTACCTGTGACAATGACAATAAAGACCTGTTCTATCTGTTCTATTCTTTTCTGTGGGATGAAGAGATCAGAGGACGTAGAGACAGAGGGGCCAGGATGACACCTGCCCTCCCCCACACCAGGCAGATGCAGGCTTGCATGTGGAACATCTGCAAGAGTTTGACCTATTAGTGTACATTTCCAGCAAACTGCTATGGTCAGCGTGGTCAGGTGAGCCAGGCCACAACATACTCTATAGAAGATGAGTACGTGTGTGTGTGTGCACACATCTGCACACGACTACTGTACACTTTTCTGTAGCCCGCACAAGGGAGGAGCCTGTGCTGGTGTGAGAACAGTCTGTTCTGAGGAGATAGGTTATTGCTAGACCACAGTTCAATGACTCACCCCAATGAACTCAAAGATTCCTTTCAAATACAAAAATATATTTATTTTAACATTCAAGATAATTCCGTTCACTCTATGCAAATCATAAATTAATCTGTACATTTTATTATTAAGGTATCAATGGTAAGTATACAAATATTATTAGTATTGCAACATATATGAAACTATTTCATTTGACTATATATATATATATAATATATTATTGATATTCTATTTAAAATCTATTTAAATATTACATGCAGCCTAGCAGAAAGACTGAGGTAGTCAGGGTTGTAGTCTGTATGGAGAAGGCATGCGCCCGCCTGCACATGCTCACACACACACCCACACAGCTTCTGAGTGTAAAAATAAGGTTAACATATTTTTACAAGTTTGCTTATAGGTGTTAAGGCAAGCGGCAAGCATTACGTGTCACTCAAAGAGAAGCCTCTTCTGCGAGGTAAGTGCTCTGTGAGAAAGAAAACCACAGATGTCTCACTGGTATAAATATGAGTGTCTCTGCTGGCACAGATCAAAGTGAACAAAGACTACACTCAAGAACATGAGTATCCAGCACAGCCTACTTCTCTTCCTCGCTTTGGTACCAAATGCACATGCAGGTAACCCATGTACAGACAAAAAAAAAAGCATTTTTATGGATGATGTATTTAATTGGCGAGTTTACTTACGGTATGCACGTTACGTTGTTGAATGATTTAAGCCTTGTCTGGAGATGAAATCATCAATGGGCAGAAAGCCAAAGATGGTTCCTTGGAATACATGGCATCGGTGCAGATTGATGGCACCCATGCGTGTGGGGGATTCCTCATTAAACCCAACTTTGTTCTCACGGCTGCACACTGTGACAAAAGGTTTGTATTCCTTCAGCAGATTCAATGATTGATCCAATGATATTCAGATGCTGCTGCTGTAGATTTGTGATGCCTTTTTTCTGTTACGCACAGTGGTGAGATGACTGTTGTCCTTGGCACACATGTCATTAAGGGAAATGTTAAAACACACAAAGTGGACAGCAAGATTAAGTATGGATCATACAAAGACCCCTTGACTGGAAACGACATAATGCTATTAAAGGTATTATTTATCATCAACATTTTTATGTAAAAGGTTGGAATTGAAAGTATGGAAAGTTTTAGCGCTTCAAAGCCAAAACCAGTAAGAAAATACTAATAAATGTTTCTCTTAATTTCTCTTATTTTCTTCTATGTGAAGTTATCCGAAGAGGTTAAATTAGGCAAAGGGGTGAAAGTAGTAAATATCCCAAGAAACGGCAAACCAGTTAAGCACCCCACAGAGTGCTTAGTTGCTGGTTGGGGTTACACTGACAACAGGAACAAGAAAATATCAGACGATCTGCAGGTTATAAATGTGACGACCATTGACACAAAGGAATGCAAAAATGTGTGGAAGGAAGTAAAGGTGACTCTGCCAGCCAAGGTCATGTGTGCCGGAGGATATAAAACCAAGGAAGGGGCCTGCCAGGTTTGTACATCAGTGTTTCGTCTGGAGTGTGTTTCCAATATACTACAACTTGTGAAATACTGTACATATACAGTATACACACTCTTTATATTCTAAACTCTCTTTATTGTATTTTACATGCATCAGTTATTAAGTTATTCATTAAGCAAATTTGTTTATATAAAATACTTCTATTACATATCATCAGTGATTACCCTTATCCTATCCTTTAAACTTATATAAGGAGTGCATTGCACTAACTTGGCTATTAATTATATAGTACTTGCATACAATAGTGTGGGGCAAGGGAGATCTGCCTGTAAGCCTAATTGTATGTCTATTAATTTGATGTTACAGGGTGATTCAGGGGGGCCACTGGTGTGCAGCAATGTGGCTGTTGGCATTGTTTCATTCAACCTAAGGGAAAACTGTAGGTACCCTAATGTTCCCAATGTCTACACACAGATCTCAAAATTTTTGCCCTGGATTACAAAAAACATAAAAATCCATTCTTGAAGGTCCAGGATTCTGACAAAAAGTTATTTGATATTTAAACTTAATAGGCAGTTAAATCATAACAGCCCTGCCGACATCCTTTCTGCGCTCCTGACATTTCTCATAGCAGATAATGGACTGATTATGTTTGTTATCAGAGGTGTGACGTACAGTATCTCTCTAAATACTCCATCTCTCTGAGCATTCAACTGTTTCACAAATATGTTACATGATATAAAAAATAAAATCACCATGAGTGAAAGTTTCTTGCACTTCCAATAAAATTCTTAAGTCTAAAACACTGACTGAAGCACAATTATTAGTAGATTAACTGTCCTTGTACTTTGTAATTTCATTCTGATGTACCGTATTTTCTGGACTATATACTTCAATTCACTCATTTAGCTCAGATCAGTGAAGAACTAGTAGCCTAGCCTACAAAAAACGTTGGGGAGAAAACTGCTAGGAAATTATCTTCTAGGTTTGCTTCTCATAGGCTAGCTCACTTCGGATTTTAACCAGTCTGTTTAATGCCATGCCATAGGCCTACTCCACCTAAGCGCCATCTAAGTCATCGGCCAGTGAAAGTACGGCATTACATGAAATATCCATAATGGCAGTGTGCTCCTTTATAGCAAAGCTCCTTTATAAACCGCAAATATATTTTATCAAGTGTTTCCTTTGAGTTCAGAAGGTGCTTGTGACAGCTGGATTCTACGAGTTTGTTTCATGCTTCTAAGCTCGGATCGTTACTATGTTTTATCAATGTTCTTTTTAAGGCATTCTTTTCCAATGTTACGGCCATTAGGGCAGAGTTGCTGGTTGGACCCAGAAGTAGGACACAAGCAAAAAATGGTAACAGGTTCAGTGGAAACAAGAACCACTTAAAGAAAAACAGCAGGCAATGGCAGACCAAAAATGAAAGTCAATGAGTGAAGACAACATAAGGTCCAGGGCAAACAATCCAAAAACAGTAATCCAAAATCGTGGTCAGAAAACAGTCCAAAGTTCAGTAACAAAGTTCAGTCCAACAAGGTCAAAAAGTAATTCCACAGGGAAAGCAGCAGTAGCAGTAGCAACAAGATGACATCGCAAGATAACACTGAAGGATTACAAGAGCCCAGCCTAAATACTGTGCCTGACTAAGTAATCAGACACAGGTGTGCTGAGCAGCAGAGCAGGGAGACAGGAGATGCAGTAGGTCAGCAGCAAAACATGGCATGGAGTTGACCACCTGGGAATGGAGCACCTTAAAAGTGCAGCCAGCCAGGTAGGTACAAGAAAACCCGGCTCAGGATCTGGAAGGTCCTGGACGATTCGTGACATCCAATCGATTTGCCAAATTATTTGGCAAATGGAAAAGCAAAAAGATTTTGCAATTATATTTGCAAATCCCTTTTTAAAATTAGAGTATTTAATGATAAATAAATAATTGATTTACAAAAAACATTTTGTAAATTATCTTTTTTAAAACTTTTTATAATGGCAAATTAACAAACTTCGTTTGCCATTTAAGTGACACATCGGCCAGTGAATCCTCCATAAGATTGAACGCTCAGTGCTCACGATTTCGCGGGCATAATAAAATAACAAATAATTATTGGCTGATTAAATAATTAAAATACAAGCACAACAAACAAAGGTGCACATACAGAATATCATTTCACAACATGAACATTTAAAACACAAAGCATGCTGGTCAATGGAGTTAATACAAGGTTATTAAGCGTATGCTGGTCAGCTTATACAGGTGCTTACAAATATAACAAACCCACACAATTCACAAGGACACAACACACCTGTACCACAAAGGTAACGAATTGAACAGTGTCTGATAATAAATATCTTGTATAGTATAGTTCATACCGGAAGTCAGCTCCAGTGTGGGACGTTCCGCTTCTGGGGGTCATGGGCATGACTTGTTTAAGCCTACATTAGGGCTCAAGAATAGGCAGAACCAGAACCCCAGAGAGGTGAACGAAGGTGCTCATTCGTTTTTAGAACATAGAGACGGCCAAAGTGAAGTCAAAACATATCTGGGTATTGAAGTGAAAAGATGGACCCCCTTGTACAAGAGAAGAAAATATAAGAAAATGTGTAAACAGTAAACATGGGCAAGAGCGCCATCTCCTGGTTAAAAAAAAATGCAATAATTTGGTGCAATGAGGATAGGATGCACAGGGATATGATATGATCCCCATTATATTTTGAGATAGAGAGTCTTCATAAAGACTACCCCTATAATTTACAGCAATAGTTAAACTATTAACTCACAACTAATAACCCTTATTTTACTGTAGTTGTGTGTTAAGACATCAGGATATTGAGGAGGTGACCATATTGCTTTTCTCTTTTGTTGTCTGTGTCAAATGCTCTTTACTTACATATCTCTACTAACTACTAGGTGTCTCTATGAATTTTATCCTCATAACTGATAACTGACAACTGCCTTACAGCCACTACTTACTAGACCTAGAGTGATGTGACAAGTTGAGCATGCATCCCAAGTCAGTTCAACTCATCTTTGAAAGGGCCTAAACTAAAGGCGTTGTGCTGAGTGCCAACCACAAGCAAGCCTTGAGAGGGTGTTTCTCAGAGAGTGTCATAGTTGAGGCTTCTGCCCACGCCCACATCACAGAAACAAAGCATCACGCCATGACACATGCCTGACCCTAATCGTTACAATAGCCCATACACTGAGATGCAGTAATAAAGGGTGAAACCGAAAGTTTCTCACACAGTTGAATATGTGGCTTGGCTGATATCTCAAGATATCTTTCTCATGTGGTTACAAAGACTGTAAGACGTGACATGTGTCATATCTCTGGGTATTCAGAATAATTGTAACTGCGAACATTCAAGCATTCATTCACTGGTAGAGGTCACTTGCCATATCATCCCCACAAGGTCAGTGTGTTTGTGTATTTGTGTGTATACATGTGGGAGTGTGTGTTTGCAAGAGTACATGTATGTGCACGTGATGGGGAGGAGATATGAGGGACTATGAAATTTCTGCATTCTTTACAGCTAATCGGCAAAAACAGTCATAGACCACATTGGGGAGGATGTGGACGAGCTCCATGTGAGCTATCCCCTGCTGATGCGTCTGTCACTTGGGGTTGTGAACATCATGGGTGCTGCAACTCTGTTATGCCTCCAGCTGGCAGCTTCCATGCTGTTGCTGGTTTTCTCAAGTAAGTTCCTAATCATATATCTGATAAGCTTATATTGATATTTATTAGGCTATATTTCAAAGATAATACAATAACATCTATGTTGTTATACAAGGTTCTATGGTGAATATGAACTTGTTCTATAATTATTAATGAACTGATAAGACATACATTACATTATAATGTACTTATGTATGTAATGTTTACCTGTACTTTGTTTGTAGTATTACATAGATGTGTGATATCCACTATCATTGTCTTTGGCAGGTGCTCAGGGTGGGTATGTGGGCATTGTGAATGGCAAAGTAGCAAAAAACCACTCTAGACCCTACATGGTCTCTGTGCAGAAAAATAAGGGACATTTCTGTGGTGGCTTTCTGGTGTCTGAGTCATTTGTCATGACTGCAGCTCATTGTATCACTTGGTAAGTTCTCTGATTCAAGTTTCATAACTGGTGATATGAGTTATGCAACAAAAGCTAGATTAAGCCAAAGCTGTCAAAATAAACTGTTGAAGATACCTTAATATAAAAAGTATGTTTTCTTTCCTCCTTGGCAGGGGAGTGGATTTGACTGTTGTGGTAGGGGGACACGACATTACAAACCAGAAAAGTGGAACAAGGATACCAGTGAAATACTACCATGTCAACCCCGGATACATTCCTGAGACACTTCAGAATGACATTGCAATTCTACAGGTGAATAGCAATACTGAAGCCTTTTTTTACTTTATTTAAAGATGCACTGTGTTGTTTCATACTACCTGCTCAAATCATTGTTAGTCACAGTTTTTTGGATATGTTACACAGCTGACAGAAGGAGTAAAACAGTCCAACTCTGTAAAATGGATCTCTATTCCTAAGAAAAACAAAGACATCAAAGGGGCAACGAATTGTAGTGTGGCCGGATGGGGGGCAACAAAAACCAATGGGCCTCCAAACAATCTCCTTCTCGAGGCAAATGTGCTCATCATGAAAAGACAAGAGTGCAAGAAATTATGGAAAACATACTTAAGTGAAAAAATGCTTTGTGCAAGTGGTAGAGCAGGCTTTTGCCAGGTGAGCTATGGGCAAATACACTACTCTCGAGGTCAATGAATATGTAAGAACAAAATTGAGTTGCTCTGCTACTTTTGTTTTCTCACCCAGCTGATGTCTGTTGCAGGGTGACTCGGGTGGCCCTCTGGTCTGCAAGAATAAAGCTGTGGGAGTAGTGTCGTTCACGGATAAAAACTGTAACAACCTAAAAAAGCCAAATGTCTACACAAGAATATCAGCATATCTGCCTTGGATAAAGAGTATTTTAAAAAGTGTGTAACACTGACAAAATGAAATAAATGCTTATATACCTTCCATTACTTTTTTCATTTAATTTCTTATTAAATTACATGATTCCATTAAAAAGTATAAAGTAAAAAGTATTTTCTCAAGGTCTTTTACATAAGCTTGTCTGATGGTCTATATCAGATAGAGCAAGCATACCAACCACAATGGAATTATTGATCACAATAGCAGCACTGATCTCTGAACTAGTCATCTACCACTTTGCTGAGTTACAGTTTGTTGTGAAATTCTTCAGCCTGCATCTTGAAATTAGCGGTGACACTGCAAAAAGTGCACACGCTCAAAGTGCACCATGGAAACCTGTGGTTAGTACATCACAGCTCAGAAGGGTTTCCTGTGGGTGACCTCATTAGGGGTCCTTACAGGTACAAGGGTCTTTACGGGAAACATTTCAGACGACTGTGAGTTGAGCCACTGTGCATGTGGAAATTACCACTAAAATCGCGAACATTATACTTCAAAATGTTATGTCACTGAAATAAGCAAATGATTAGAATTTCAATTAAAAAACATGTTGCAAATGCCAACTTTGTTTGTCTCAGTGGATGCTGATATTCACTGCAATGTTTTTCACACGTATTCAGAATTGATTGGTGCCTATAAAACTGCGTGCACAATGTGTGGCCTGCAATGACTATTCAATTGAACTTCAACCTCAGCCTCCACCTCTTCTCCTTGGCTCATCTCTAAACTTAGCATATATAAAATGACAACAATAACTTATGATACAGCTCATCTGTGTGAAACGGTCTTCAGGCACGAGCGATCAATATGATACGCTAGGCTGCCTGTGAACAGAAAACCACAAACGCCTTTCAGCTTGTAAAAACCAGGTACGTCCCAGCAGTCCTGCACTACTGCCCTCGACCCCTGAACCAGAGACATGTGCGCCTTGCACTATCCCCTGATGCTTCTGACAATGCTTCTTCTGCACGTGCATGGTAAGTCAAATGATAATTAAAATCCTGGCTATTTTCTCTTCGATAGCAAGTCCTGCTTAGTTGCCCTTTGACAGCAAGTTGATTCATACAGGCTGCACCTGTTTTCCTTAATTTTTTTAAAAGGTTGTTATGCTGAGAAGATTATTAATGGGAGCACAGTAGCAGCTAAAGCCATGCAGTACATGGCATCAGTGCAGAACAATGGGAAGCATGTCTGTGGAGGCTTTGTCATAAAGCCCAACTTTGTACTGACTGCAGCACACTGCAAAGAAAGGTAACATCACAAGATGGACCATAGAAGAATGATATTTTTCTTTCTTTTAAAGAAATGATGAAGTTATTGATATTCGATTTGTGATCTATAGGCTCACTGGCAAGGTGAGTGTTGTTCTTGGGGCACACAACATCCATAAAGCAGAGAAAAACAAACGATACTATATCAGAAAAGAAGACAAAATCATCCATGAAGCATACAAAGAAGTCATAACTGGAAATGACATCATGCTGTTGAAGGTATGTACCAGTGCTGTCACTCTGTGGCTCTGAAGTGACTCTCAGTCTTCACTCTGTTCTGCCTCTCATTTGTCATGTCTAAAAGTGAATATGCAGAGTAGACATGAATGCTGTTTAATCCTTTAATCCTTTGCTTATATTTCAAGCTGTCAGGGAAAATCGGCAAGGATGTGAAAACAGTGAAAATCCCATCATCTGACAAGATGAAGATGAAAAATGCCACAAAGTGTTTGGTCGCTGGTTGGGGTAAAACAAGTACGAATGAAGCCTCAAGTCAGCTCCAAGTGGTCCAGGTTCAAGTCATCGATTTCCAAAACTGCCGGGCAGCGTGGAATCAAAACGACATCAGCAAGAAACTTCCTAAAAATGTGATGTGTGCCATAGGGTTCAACAGGAACGGTCCGAGTCTGGTGTGTATGCTAAACTGACAAGTATTAGCTATTTATTTGCCATTTATACATCTTTTTATGACCTAAAATTCAGTAATATTATATGGGTTGCTTAACCTTATATCAGAGATGCATCTTATTTGACATTATTTTATGTTCTTGTTCCAGGGAGACTCAGGAGGTCCATTGGTGTGCAACGGCCTGGCTGTGGGTATAGTATCATTCAACCTGAATGAAAGCTATCGACAGATCATTCCTGCTGTTTACACTCAAATCTCAAAGTTCCTGCCATGGATCAAAAACAAAACTGGTCCCAGTTTTGATTTGCAAGATTCTTATTTTGAGTAAATGCATAGTTTTTGTATAGCTGAACCATCATGCATGCATGCTTGTCAGTTGTATAATGAGTATATGTGATTTGTGCTTTCTATAATAAACTAGATGTACTGCATAGCGGTACATACAAAATATGACCGCCGCTCAGTCCTGTACATCCATTCCGCAAAAAAAAATAAACACACTAATCAATTTGTCTCCATCTTCTACTCCATCCCCCACTCTTGAAACTTTTGTGTATGCTTGTTTGGCATGCCTGTGTGTGTGTGGGCTGCACAGAAAGTAGCCTACTTGTGCTGCAAAGGTGAATAGATTTGTAGCAGTAGCCAAAAAAATTGTAGCATTGTTATAAAACCTTTAAAATCTCTAAATAATCACAAGTAGGGCATTCATCACAGTTCATCCATTGCAACTGGACTGATGAAAGATCATATACACCTGCAGGCTACATTGTATTTGGGAAAAGCAGAAGGTATCAGTTTTATTTGTATTTATTTATTTATTCATTAATAAACAATCCCTGTCAGTTCCATTCCAACAGCTATCAATAAGAGAGGTCATGCCATGGATTTTTGTGAATGTTTCTTCTTCTACATATGCAAGAATTTAGTCATCTTTAGTTCATATTATATTCAACTTTATTGTCAATGCATAAATACCAGTAGTCTAAAACGAAATGCGTCACTAGACTGTTCATACACATTTTAACGGGCGTAAGAGCTGTTGTCCGTTATTGTTTGTGCAAATATAGGCTGATTCAAGTTCCCCTGCATTTTGCACCTGTGAGGTCCATGGTTTGTCTGGCTTTCACCAAACCAAGCTCAATCTTTTAAGAAATCTAAAAAGAAATCGCCGGCAGATCACCCAGCCTAGTCCATGGTAGGCGCCGGATAGAAATATTGTTTAATTTTGTGATTGAGATACAGTATCCGCGCTCTGGCGCCCCCTCTGCAATGTGTTCGCCCCCCAGTTTCAGAGCTACTCTAAATGCTAAAATGCATAGAGGGAGTTATGACAAAACCGTAGAATATTCGGTTTTCCTTTAATCCTACTGAATTTGTAATTATGTATCGGCCGTTATAATTGCCGATACCGATAGTATGTGCGTGCCTGTGTGTGTGTGTGTGTGTGTGTTTGTGTGGGTGTGTGTACATGTGTATGTTTCTGTCTGTGTGTGTATGTGTGCTCGTGTACATGTGTGTGTGTGTGTGTCACATAACTTAATTTTTTTGGACCCCACCCCCCCCCCCCCCCCCCGCCCCATGGATGAAATTCTACGAAACTTGGCATACCCCCAGTGAATGTCAGGTTAATCATACACATACAGTACAATTCTGAACATCTTAACTGAAGATCGGGGGATTAAAGCATTTGAGTGGCCCCCGGTAAAAGTCTAGTGGGGCTACATACCCACCAAATTTCATGTGCCCCAGTGTTTCGGTGTCCCGGGTATCGTTGGCCAAAAATTCAGGAAGCAGATGACGGTGGAAAAAAACTTTGACAATCCCTATATGACCGCTTTGCTAGCTACACTAGCGGCGGTCATAATTATATTTTTATAGACTCATGAATGATGCATTGACAGGAAAGCACTTCTGTTGTACCTGTGACAATGACAATAAAGACCTATTCTACTGTTCTATTCTAAAGCAACAATGTTTTCTGTGGGATGAAGAGATCAGAGGACGTAGAGACAGAGGGGCCAGGATGACACCTGCCCTCCCCCACACCAGGCAGATGCAGGCGTACATTTGGAACATCTGCAAGAGTTTGACCTATTAGTGTACATTTCCAGCAAACTGCTATGGTCAGCGTGGTCAGGTGAGCCACGCACACCATACTCTGTAGAAGATGAGTACGTATGTGTGTGCACACAGCTGCACACGACTACTGTACACTTTTCTGTAGCCCACACAACAAGGAAGGAGCCTATGCTGGTGTGGGAACAGTCTGTTCCGAGGAGATTGGTTTAGGTTATTGCTAGACCACAGTTCAATGACTCACCCCAAATGAACTCAAAGATTCCTTTTAAATACAAAAATATATTTATTTTAACATTCAAGATAATTCAGTTCACTCTATGCAAATCATAAATAAATCCACATTTTCAATTGGGAAGTATACACATATTATTAGTATTGCAACATATATTAAACTATTTAATTTTACTATATATATATATTGATATTCTATTCAAATGTAACATGTAGCATCTCTACATCTTTTTAACTCTCACACTGCAGTTCACAGTGTGCATGTGACAGTTGCACGATAGGGTGTCAGTTACTGCCAGTGCCAGTTACTGCCAGCTGTCAACTATGACGTACTGTGCATTGATGGTGATTGGTAAATGCCTGCAGATAAGTTTTGGATCACAGTCTTTTCAAAAGTCCAGGGAGTCAATTACATACTTTGCCTCATGAAGTAGTATACATTTGTGGGAAACAAGTGTTGAATTTCTGGTCAGCGACTCTTCCTTTGTAAGAGCCCACAGCCCCATGCAGGATATGGTATGGTTTGTGCTTGTGCTACGTTTACTAATCATGGCGTAAATGTCACCAGCTCTCTGCAGCTCTACTGAGAAATGAGGCGGCAACTTTCTGAGAAGAGGGTCCCAGCCCATCACCACAAAATGTGATTTCATGAGATCTTGGTGGTTTCATGGACTGAGGTGGTCAGGGTTCTGTAGTCTGTATGGAGAAGGCGTTCGCCATACAGACTACCCCCCCCCACACAAACACACATATACACACACACACACCTTCTGATTGTAAATAAGGTTAAGATATTTATAAGTCTGCTTATAGGTGCTAAGGCAAGGCAAGTGGCAAGCATTACATGTCACTCAAAGAGGAGCCTCTTCTGCGAGGTAAGTGCTCTGTGAGAAAGAAAACCACAGATGTCTCACTGGTATAAATATGAGTGTCTCTGCTGGCACAGATCAAAGTGAACAAAGACTACACTCAAGAACATGAGTATCCAGCACAGCCTACTTCTCTTCCTCGCTTTGGTAGCAAATGCACATGCAGGTAACCCATGTACAGACAAAAAAAAACGAAACACACTTTTATGGACGATGTATTCCATTGCCGAGTTTACTGCATGTTTACTTATGGTATGCACGTTACGCTGTTGAATGATTTAAGCCTTGTCAGAAGATGAAATCATCAATGGTAAGAAAGCCAAAGATGGTTCCTTGGAATACATGGCATCGGTGCAGATTGATGGCACCCATAGGTGTGGAGGATTCCTCATTGACCCCAACTTCGTTCTTACGGCTGCACACTGTGACTTCAGGTTAGTATTCCTTCAGCAGATACAATGATTCATCCAATGATGCTGCTGATGCAGATTTGTGATGCCTTTTTTCTGTTATGCTTAGTGGTGAGATGACTGTTGTCCTTGGCACACATGGCATTAAGGGAAATGTTAAAAAACACAAAGTGGACAGCAAGATTAAGCATGGATCATACAAAAGCTCCTTGACTGGAAACGACATAATGCTATTAAAGGTATTATTTATCATTTTTATATGAAATGTTGGAATTGAACATTTTAAAAGTTTTAGCTCTTCAAAGCCAAAACCAAGAAAATGAAAGTACTAAAATATATTTATTTTTCTTCTATGTGAAGTTAGTCAAACAGGTGAAATTAGGCAAAGGGGTGAAAATAGTTAATATCCCAAGAAACGACAAACCAGTTCAGCAACCCACAAAGTGCTCAGTTGCTGGTTGGGGTTCCACTGCAAACAGCAACAAGAAGGCATCAGAGGATCTGCAGGTTGTAAACGTGAAGCCCATTGACACCGAGGAATGCAAAAACGTGTGGAAGGAAGCAAAGGTGACTCTGCCAGCCAAGGTCATGTGTGCTGGAGGATATGAAACCAAGAAAGGGGCCTGCCAGGTTTGTACATCAGTGTATTTTGTCTGGAGTGTGTTTCAATAATAAACAATTAGTACAATATACTTCAGCTTGTGAAATACTGTAAACACTCTTCATTCTCAACATCCTTTATTTTATTTAATGTACGTCAGTTATTCATTAAATGAAACTTTTCAGATAAAATACCTCTTAAACAATTATATATCATTACCTTTTATCAGTGATTACTGTTATCCTATCCTTTAAACTTATATAAGGAGTATTGTACTTACATATAATAGTGTGGGGCAAGGGAGATCTGCCTGTAAGCCTAATTCCATTGATTTGATGTTGCAGGGTGATTCAGGGGGACCACTGGTGTGTGACAATGTGGCAGTTGGCATTGTTTCATTCAACCTCAGGCAAGACTGTAACTATCCTAATGTTCCCAATGTCTACACTCAGATCTCAAAATTCTTGCCCTGGATTAATGAAACCATCAAAGTCCATTCTTGAAGGTATAGATCCAGGCTTCTGACAAAAAGTTGTTTGATATTTAAACTCAACAGGCAGTTAAATTACAACACCCCTCCTGACATCCCTTCTGTGCTCCTGACATTTCTTAGATAGATAGATAGATACTTTATTGATCCACAGGGGAAATTATAGTAGTTTATATAGTTCTTATAGTAGTAGTTTCTTATAGTAGTTAATGCACTGATTACGTTTGTTATCAGAGGTGTCACGCATCTCACTAAATACTCCATCTCTCTGGGCATTCAACTGTTTCACAAATATGTCAAATGGTGTAAAAAGTAAAATCACCATGAGTGAAAGTTTCTTGCACTTCCAATAAAATCCTTATGCCTAAAATCCTGCTTAAGCACACTTATTGGTAGATTAACACTGCATTGTTTTAGAGTCCTTGTACTTTACCTTGTAATTTCATTCATGTAATTACACTCCAACACATTTTGAGACCTATAGAAGGACAATGACTACCTGTTTTTTCCTACTTGTCAAACAATGATACTAAATGAACAAACTAAATGTTCACACTACTACTACTACATCCTGTGAGTAACACCAAAGACCTGCGTCACATTCCAAAACGACCCAAGACAGAGAACTCAAGAGTGGGTTTGTTGAATGCCAACCACATCATCACCCCAACCTCATCCCATCATTCAAACGGTCAGCAGTCATTTTGACACTGACGAATTATAAACTCTGAGGCTTATCTCCATAGACAGGTAACCACAAGTCAGAAATGGCCACAAGCGATCAGCGACATGGGTGGGCTCTCTCTTGCGTCATCCAAGTGACCGTATGTAAACCACTGGTGAGAGCGCATCTGACACAGAGAAGGCTTTTTCTGATCCCAGACCAGGGAAATGTATTTGTTACATCAGCCAAGGAAAGAAACTAGCATTGAAATAAAAAATTAAAAAGTAGAAATAATCAAGAAGAATTTATGTATACATAAATGATGTATACATGTAGCCCTAATATTCCACATACCCGTAGATCTAAATAAATAAATAAATAAATAAATAAATAAATAAATAAATATGGTTATTGTACATAGTGGATATTGCACACATCCAATTGACATTCATGATTAGAATACAATAATGTACATCCAGGACCTATTTGCTCTGGGTTTCAACACTGTGGTATTGTAGAATAATAGCAGGCGGAATGAAGGAACTGTGGTAGCGCAGTCTGTTGCTGAAGGATCGGCTTGGCGTCCTTACTGTCTCGTGCAGGGGATGAGAGGTATTGCCCATGATGGATGCAAGTTTGGCCAACCTCCTTTTGTGTGTGACAGTTGTGAAACTACAGACAATGTCCAGAGTTCATATGTGAAAACAGCTTAAAAGCTCTCATCTTCATCACATCTTAGAGTCACAGACAGCCAATACCTATAATAATGTCCGGGGCAGTCTGATGACTAGAGTGGCTGGCCAGTAATCCACGGGGTAGGCATTAGGAGTATGTCTGATGACTCAAGTGGTGAGAAAACAGTGGAAATATTTTGTAGTTGAATCTAATGGAATATAAAGTGGCTTTATGTACTACATTTACAGGTGACCCAAACGTGTGTAAATGTATTTGCCAACTGTTCTAGTGGATTATTTATTTGTCTGGTGCTCTTGGTGTGCTGTGCACAATAATATTGCCCTCTAGTGTTGCAACAGCTTAATGATGTTGTACAGTGCTATGAACAGGACATTCTGTATCTCTCTGTATCCGGGCAGAGAGAATTTGGCAGAAAATTCAGAGGGCTGTCCAATAAAAAGTTGTTGCATCTTTTAATCAAGGAGGAGTCTGTTGTTTTTCAGATACCAAATCATTGAGCTGCTAAAAGGAGAGAGAAAACATCTTACCTCATGGGCTACCTGTTGTAAGGCTAGTGAAGCTAGTAGGATTACTAAATAACCTTGCCAGGAGTGCTTAGGACAGTAACTCAACTACACTGAAGCTGCCTAAATAAAACATTTCATTTCAAATTATTTCAAAATGTTTACTGATGAAGGCCTAAGGGCCAAAACGTTGGTTTGTTGCTAGTAAAGGAAATATTAAAGTATTAAAAATATTAAATATGTGTCTTTTGCAACAACGTATGAACACAACTCCGATACAATATAGTGGGAATGCACCGACAGCATGTCTGTAGAAAGAGATCTCCGAATTCCTGTAGCATAGCAGCTCTTTTCCATTTCAACGTCGGAGGGGGGCAGTGTTTCTACCCGAGCACCCAACTTCTGATGGCTGTTTTACAAGCGATAAGACCTGCTCACAGTGTGGCGGAAGTGCTGTTCACCCTATTAAGAGTATGTGGCATCGAAATGATTTTTGAAATTATTTTAAAAGGTAAAAAAACTCTTTAGAGGGTCTTAAAATGATAATAAATGTTCTTGGACCTTTCTGACTAATTAATATCTCTTTATTGTCATTTTCTTCCGCAGACGTTGTTTTTTCAGTGTTTAAAGAACAACTCATGTTACACCATGTGACATGATAAAGTTTATTAATCATGAAAATAAGAGCTAGCTGGTTATTTACAAAATAGAGTTGTTTTTTGCTGTAAAAAAAGATGTGTTTTGGTTGGGAGATATAGCCAAGTCCGAGTTAGAATACAGCAAACATACTGTACCACTGAACCTTCCCTGATAAACAAAACTGTGAAGACAAAATTCACGACAAACATGTGGATTTAAATAAATGACTGCCTCATAAACTTAGGGGTCTTTAGCATTTTTGTGTTTATCTTCAATTTCCCCCAAGGCAAATTGTGAGCAAATACTGTAGAGAATTTTGTATTCATCTAATCCCAGTAGAGAAGTATCCAATGAATTCAATTATAAATAAGTCACTTCTTGTACACTGTATTGACTGAAAGGGGACGGGGCTTTCTGAATGGTAATATAACTCAATAAGCTTGAGCAAAAAGAACCTGAACGAGTGTCAGAGGGAAAATACAGTCTTCACTTGGTGAGATCTTTCAGGTATTGCACGCCTTGGCTGGTGTATTCGGTTGCTCTGGTTGGAGCTACGGAGAGTGCATGGATAGACTTCTGTACTCCTACAAACAAAGAGGGACAAGATTTGAAAATGTGAAAACCACACAGCTCACAGAATGGCACATAAACTGAAAGCATGACCAAGTGTGAGAAACACTCACCTGAGTTCCAAGCTTGAAGTGGAGAGAACTCTATTTTAGGTGGCGTAGGCAACTGAACCCAAGGGAGAAATGAGGCTTGTTAGTATGGTACAAAAGTAGGGAAATCAACACATCCACAACATAAAATCTCTTCGGGTGGATACCAGACTACAATATATGGGAAAACTATTAGGAAGGTGAGAATTTACTGTGAATGAATACCATCTCGCTCTAAATGAACAATTCTGTGTCCATTCAGCAAACCATCCACATTTCAAGAGTCTTGATAGCCAGAGAGGAATATTCTGGAATGTCTGGATATTTGATTATTCATGCACAGCCCTAAATTAAAAACTTTTGTTAAATAGTAAATAATTGGTTTACTGATTTTATGACCCCCCTGAAGAGACGTGTTAACATGTATTTAACAAACGTTTTTAACTATGAAACATTGCTCAGTACTGATAATCAAAGTTCAAAAATCAAAAGCCACTTCAGACACCAATTAGTGTAAGTGGTGCTGTCTGGATGGTCACAATGACAGTGTTTCATGTTTAAATCCCCATTTCTGAGTAATTATTGGATAAGACTTAAGATAAGTCTTCAGCAATTGGATTTTCATAGATAATTTCATTCCAAGATCTTTTGTTTGTTTTGCTAGCATCAAATTGTAAGTTTCAGCATTTGATATGTTGTCTATGAACGTTTTGCAACTAAATATAGGTTTGTGATTTGCAGATGATCACTGATTCTGTTTTTTATTACATTTTACACACAGTGTTTCCACTCCAAGTCAAATGTAAAATTCCATGACTTTTCCTTGACAAAAAAAAAAGAATTTCCATGACTTACTATATAATGAATGGTACAATATACGACCAAATATTACAGAGCAGCCGTGTAGTGTTCAAGAATCTTTTAATTTTTTAGAGTGGGAGATGAGTAAATGGGCATTGAATAAACAAAGTTGTACTAACCACAACAACTCAAGCAATCAGTAAAGCTAATAACCAATTCTGTGTGGAAATATATATTAATGTATTTTGGCAAGTAAATTGACTTGACTTTGAGAAATGAATGAATTTCCAGAAATTCATTCATTTACATAATTTTCAGCTTCATCATCTCATCCTTATAATCTGGTAGTAAGTACCTGAGAACTTAATTAAATGAATAAACAGTCATTAGATGAATGAGCTACATGTATGTAATAACCATGTAAATGGTTTCTTGTGCCTATTTCTGTGGGTTAGGGATGCATTCTCATCAAAATATGGAATTGCCATTGGATTGTATGTCCTGCCCCTATTGGAGTCCTATTTGCCTATCAAATGGCAATTGATGGGTGGGTGAAAGATGCCATGGCTGGCCAATTCGGTCCCCTTTCTCCCATACCCACTAAAACATCTTGTAAACCATTAGACCTATGCCTTTTTACCTCAAGTCCAAAGTACTTCATCCATTCGTCTACTGCAGGAGGGATGGCAGCTTTGGCCTTAGCGAGGACGACTGAACCCTCCTCACTACCTCCCAGCAGGCCAGAATCATACGCAACATAGATAGCTCCACCAGCAATGGTCACCTTTGTAGCAAGCCTGGGATGTACATGGATAAAGTTATTTTTCGCATGCCAGCAACTTTGGTAGACAACATCATCAGTTTATGATGTTATAACGCTAACGTTACGTATTTTTTACATTATGCCTACAAGAATAGCAGCTTGACAACACCAGCACACAATTAGGCTACTTAGCTTCGGTGCTTCTATGCAACAGTAATGTTGTGATAACTAACCTAAGACATTTCAACCAGACACTGCACTCAGACATTCACTTTGGATAACATCTGTACCTAGCTGCACTGCCTATTTTTAGGCAGTATTCATGCAGTGTGCACGTATTGTGACTAGCTGCAATCTTGAGCAGCGACCAACCTAACGTTAACGTGATCTGTGAGCTACATTATCTAGCTGGATGGCTTGCTAACATATCTCGAGCTTTCTCTAACGTTATGGTCTATGTTAGGCCAGTAACATTAACTTGAGTAACGTTAGCTAAGCTACGTAGCCTTTAACCTACGAGTTTATTTACGAACGCTTTACTTATCTTCAACACATAAATAAAGGTACTAAATGCACTTTGGTGTTGCAATATTTTCTATGATTAACATAGAGAGTTATCGCTAGGTTATCGAGAAACACCTTGACAGCTTGTTAACTAACGTTAGCGTTAGCTAGCTAAAGTTAACGTTGCCTACACACAAAAAAGACAATTATTGTACACTTACTTGACAACAGGTAAAATCTTGGCAGCCATTGTACAACAAAATAAACTAAGCTAGTTACCGATTCTGATAAATACAGCAAAAACTGCTACGAAATCACCGGACCAGTCTCTCTACCAGCCCCCATTCACTGACAAGGACATGGACGCACAGGAGCAGAGCAGAGTAGTGAAGTCAGGGTGAGGTTTGACAGCTATCTGAACAACAACTTCGGCAGATTCGTCAAAACGTAGTAAAGTACAGACACTCTTCTGGTAGGCCTGTCTGTCTGATAATCCTGCTGCCACTAGCCTACATATTTCGCTCTGTTTGGTTTCTAATAAATTGGTGATAGGCTATCAATTGTTCGCATTAAGCAGAACAATATTGCAGACTAGGGCTATGGGTGGTAAGGGTGTTGTCTGTGGTTGCAAGCCTGAGTTTCATGAGTTTATAACTTTGTATATTCTGTTATGTGAATCCCATGCACAACAGTTATAAATAATCTGAGTTTAAAGGCCTCCCACTATTTATTACTCTGTTGCATCAATGTCAGGCTTTTTGACTGAGCATAATCAGGCCTATATTGTAGGTTAACATTTTTAGAATAGGACTAGTTTATCTCTTTGTTTAGACTATGACCATTCTCAGGGATTATCATTAGGTCGTTAATCAGATACATGTCTACATCATCCAACAATCAAAAGAGACAACTTCTTCCTGGTAATTAATTAACCTATGCATCATATACTGCAGAAATGGGATTGGCATTGAAGACAACTGCTGGTGCTATCATTCTCAGGGTATGGCAAAGTTGTAGAGGAATAATATTTTGCTGTCCTAATAATTCCTTCTGTCTTTTTCAGGTCTGAAGATTTCACCTATGTCCTGTATGAAACTTAATACCTAAATGAATAATAATGAATACAACTAAAGAGATAGGCCTAAATAGGCTACATATTATAAATATATTAAATTAATAAATATCTATAAGTAAAGCTATATATATATATATATATATATATATATATATATATGTAATATGCCTGGGCATAGCCTAAGTTTAGCCTGCTACAATAGTATATGGTGTGATGATGCATTTTTGACAGCCCATTCATTACATCAAGGCGATAGACATGGGCAGTAGGCCTATGTTAATATTTTAAATAATTACTTTAACGTATTTTGTCGTTACCGGTATGTATTTTGAAGGATTGGAACTAATCTTTGTAACAAAATCAAATAGAAATGGGGCTTTAAGTCAAAAGTCCAACAGGGTCAGACCAATCAGTCCAATCAGGCAGCCGTTCTTATAATTCAGAAAATTGTCACTGACTAGACTCCGCCTGTTTTAATGCATGATAAGTCTAATCTGCAACAGTAGGTTCACGATTCTTCAGGCATGCCTGCTGCCAGATCCCTACTTGGCTTCATGAACGTTAACCCTTTCAGTGCTGATGTTGTGTAATGGAAAAAAGATAGTACGTTAAGAGTAACACTAGTCGTCAGTCTTTGCCAAATTGAAAGATATAATTTTCCCTCCTCGAAATCCAAGTGGCTACTGAGACTACTAGAATTCGGAAATGAGGCGTTCTTTAAAACTTTTTGCATTGGGAAGTATAACTGCAGCTCTTCTTGCACTGTACTTGAGAGGTCCAACCTTCAATGCTGGTAAGTAGGCCTACCTATAATATTTTTCTGATCACTTGAATCGACTTCGGAGTTCGGGCAGCTCGTCGTTTCTATAATGCCGTTGAGGTGACAGGTGCAAACAACACAGTCTCACTCCCTACTCGTCAAAGGTCTGACGCATGGTCAAGGTTCCTTGGCGTCAAATTCCAACGAGAAAGGTGTACCCTTTGCGTCGTTTTTCGACGTGGGGGTCCGTCAGATAGACATTCATGTTAATCCCTCACCGTCAGATATAGACGAAAGGAAATCAAATGTCCATCAAAGGTGATGCCGTCACGCAACCCAGTCTGAAAATCTAACAGGCTTACAAAATAGCATGGCGAAAAAATGGCTGTGACATTCTTTTGAAGCTGCATCAACGTGATATCTCATAGCTCGCTACACCCTCATTCTGCCTGAGAAGGACCAAACCAGCAAGGTAACTACCATTTTATTCATTTCTGAGCTAGGGGAACTTATTTTGTAAACAACTTGTTTTACATATTTATGTTTGTTTATACAGAATGTAATCGATATGTGCTTTCACAACTGATCAACAAATGGACCATTTTCTTGTGTTTGCACTAGCTTGACAGCAGTAGCGAGATATGTAAACATCCGGTAACGGCGAAGCTGGTTACGGTCATGTGACACACGCAACCACAAGAAAGCGGAAACGCGGCATAGAGCGAGCCATGTGGAGAAAGTTAAGCGACGTAAATTTTGTAAACAATAATGCTGTTTTTTGTTGTTGTTTTCGAACAAAATATAGGTCTAGTTATTCTGAACAACACTCCTTCATGGTGTACAAAGCCTACTACAATCGTGCAATTTTTCAGTGCAGTTCAAAGTCTTGTAAGTGTAAAAGACTTAGTCAAATTATAGGCCTACATGAATTAGCTAAATAAATCGTTATGCTTAAATTTTCGAAATGAGTGCAATGATTTAATTTGACATTAAATTGCCTAGTTTTAAGCAGGTCAGTCTCACAATAAGCTATTTATCCTTGGGTCTGGGTAACTCATGGGACAAAACATGTTGTTAATATAGGCTAATTACCGTTTTTTCCTGAAAAAAAGCCAACATTTCTGTGTCCAGGTATTGCATTTCTGCAGTGTAGGCTACTATGTAGTGCAGCTTTTAATGTACAAAGTACTGTATTTTCCTGCATATGAACTACAAATATTCCTCCAAAACCAGTGTTGACATTTGAAGTAGGCCTATTGGAGTTATTTTTTTGGTATTGTAGTATTTGAATATTTACCCACAACAGTTTTATGTAGGCCTAATGTATTCTCAAGGCCATTTTTGCATAGGCTCTTCCTTTTTCATGCTAGAGATAATGTAATTATAACCATTGGCCATTTCATGTTTCAAACCTTTGAAATAATTTTACTGATGTTTACTGTTACACCTTAATTGTGCTTCAGCAATGCCAAGACACAATCTGTGAAGCCTGGCCCCGAAGAAGAGGAGGCATGGCCTGTCCCAATGCATGCAGGGCAAAACAAACATACATTTTGTGAGTATTGCTAATATTAAATGACATCCAGGTATACAATACACAACTATGTATAGGCTTTTTGCACGAGTGGTTTTTGGTGGGCTCGTTTGTTTCCGATGGAGCCAGGTGTGTTTGAACCTGTCGCTATTGTTAATGTAATTAGTGTCTACACGGACTAGGTTGGTTGTTGCACATAGTGAATCAGCACTTTACAATAAAGAAGGATTTATGCATGTGTTAAATTTGTTATTATTGGCCAAACAAGTAATTCAGTGTCGGAGTAAACATATAAGGAGCAGAATATAACAGAAGATGTCGTTACAACACAGCTAACACTCCACCGGAGATAGACGAGCCCACCGAGGAGCCTTTTGTGCGACTAGTCAATTAGTCTATGTAAATAAAATGATGGGGCAAATAAAGCAGAATAGTGGTTGCTAGGTTGGCATTTAGGTAGTGGTTGCAAGGTTGTTGCTAGGGCAATTGAGATGGTTCCTAGGTTGTTGCTATGGTAGAAATGGTGGTTGCTATGCTAAACATAGTGGTTGCTTTGTTGGTTGCTAGGGTATTACCCTGTTGGTTTCTGTGGTGGTTCCTAGGTTGACATTATGGTGGTGGTTGTTAGGTCAGTGGTAGGGTAATTGAGATGGTTCCTAGGTTGTTGCTATGGTAGATATGTTGGTTGCTATATTAAATAAAGTGGTTGCTATGCTGGTTGCTAGGGTGATCATGTTGGTGGCTACGGTGGTTGCTAGGTTGACATTATGGTGGTGGTTGTTAGGTCAGTGGTAGGGTAATTGGGATGGTTCCTAGGTTGTTGCTATGGTAGATATGTTGGTTGCTATAATAAACAAAGTGGTTGCTATGCTGGTTGCTAGGGTAATCTTGTTGGTTGCTATGCTAGTTGCTAGGGTAATCTTGTTGGTTGCTATGGTGGTTGCTAGGTTGAAATTGTAGTGGTGGTTGCTAGGTTATTGATGGGGTAATTGAGATGGTTGCTAGGGTGCTGCTAGGGTAGATATGGTGGTTGCAATGTGGTAGGGTAATAGAGATGGTTCCTAGGTTTTTGCCATGGTAGAAATGGTGGTTGCTATATTAAACAAAGTGGTTGCTATGCTGGTTGCTAGGGTAATCTTGTTGGTTGCTATGCTGGTTGCTAGGGTAATCTTGTTTGTTGCTATGGTGGTTCATAGGGTAATTGAGATGGTTGCTAGGGTGCTGCTAGGGTAGATATGGTGGTTGCAATGTGGTAGGGTAATAGAGATTGTTCCTAGGTTGTTGCCATGGTAGAAATGGTGGTTGCTTTATTAAACAAAGCAGTTGTTATGCTGGTTGCTAGGGTAATCATGTTAGTTGCTATGGTGGTTGCTAGGTTGACATTATGGTGGTGGTTGTTAGGTCAATGGTAGGGTAATTGAGATGGTTCCTAGGTTGTTGCTATGGTAGATATGTTGGCTGCTATACTAAACATAGCGGTTGCTATGCTGGTTGCTAGGGTAATCATGTTGGTTGCTATGGTGGTTGCTAGGTTGACATTATGGTGGTGGTTGTTAGGTCAATGGTAGGGTAAGTGAGATGGTTCCTGGGTTGTTGCTATGGTAGATATGTTGGCTGCTATACTAAACATAGCGGTTGCTATGCTGGTTGCTAGGGTAATCATGTTGGTTGCTATGCTGGTTACTATGGTAATCTTGTTGGTTGCTATGGTGGTTTCTAGAGAAAAAGAATATTAGAATATTAACAAACCCCCTCTTTTGATTGGTAGTGATAAGACTACAACTACATTTGCAAGAGAAAGTGTAGCTCATTTCATCACTTTAAAATCTTAAAGTGTGTGCATTCTGTATATGATTGGTCGTTAGCACTGGTTGCTCCCATTGGCTGGCAATCCGGAAACTATTGCTGTCCCTTACACTTGTTTACACAGGGTATGTAAAGATGGCGGAGAATACAGGTAACAGTCGGGCATTTGCTACAATTTATATTAATTTAATACTTTTGTTTAACTCTGAAACCCCAGAAGATGAGAGACTGAATCTCCTGAAGAGGCGTTTATGAATCGTATGCACCAACACTATCGCTGGCATCGCCAAACAAAACATTGGCAACTAAAGTTAGCGACTACACAGGCTAATAATTATAATAAGGACTAACGTTAGTAGGCTACTGCACGATATACTGTTGTTATACAAATACAAGGATTTAATTATTATGAGATGAGCATGAACCTTGAGAATTTTGATTCTCAGATGGCCTACGAAAATGGGTTATTTTTCTCAATTGCTTAATAGGCGATTTATTTGTTTTATATATTTGTTTATTTATTTATAGCCTACTATCCTGCATGGGAACCATTAGCATAACAATGCACTTAAAACCTGCTAAATAGATTTTAACTGGTAATTAGGTGTTTTAATCAGTGAGTTTAGATTGTACAACACAATGAACAATGCCAGGGACACCTATTGGGTTGTAGCCATAACATCTACTTTGAATATTAAACTCCAAAACCTTAAATAATGATAATTGACAATCTTCCATTGACATAATTGGGAAGCATTTTTTCTTTACTCTAATGTCAGATGAGGTCAGTGCAATTGTATTATAAGGTGAATAACGTTTGCAGGTTGTTCAGGCCTTGCTGTGATATGGACCACCCTGGCCATTGTGGACTCCACTATTAGGGACAGGTAATTCAACCACCTAAAGCATATACTTTCTAAAAGTCTTGCCTTTACATCCTACAGAAGTTCGAGAGGGTCCCATGTGTGCAGTGCTGCCCTTCTGCTTTGTGATGGCCGTGAACTTCAATAAGGTGGGACACCTAGTGACAGGCTTTCAGAAAATGTACAGTTCGGTGAATATGCCTTTCCTTCGTTTTGTAGCTTGAAACGTGTCATATATATCCTTCATTCACCAGTATATGTGCACAAAAGTTTGCAGGAACAGTGGAATACAGATTATTATAGCTTACATCATATCTATACACTACATGATGACATGATGATCTATCCTTATATTTCACCCTAAAAACTACCAGTGCTCAAAATTATCCGTCACTCAGAACAGTGATCTCATCCTGGCATATGATATTGTCAAGACCACAGAAGGGTGGAATATAACTTATTATATCTTAAATCACATTTACACACTACAATAATTCCAAAAAGATATCATTTAGGGTTCTTAAGATGATCTATCCTTATATTTTCACATTAGATTTATACATACAAAATAGAACCATGTACAGATTTTTGGCCACCAAAGTTTGCAGAAAGGTGGGATATGTCCTAATGTATGTTAATTCACATCTACTAGTGAAAAGCTTTCAGAAAAGATATGGTTTGGTTAGGTGAAATTGCTTTGCCTTTGAGTTGGAGCTTAAAACGTATCATATGTGCCTTTCGTTTGCCAATATACAAAATAGAACCATGTATAAATTTGTCCTAATGTTTTCTAGACTTATTTTAAATTTGTCCCCTCTACTTATGTTTTCACAGATCCTTGCTCCTGATATCCTGATGTTTGGGTTGCATTACATTATATGACTCCAACAGAACACCTACAGAAATAAGTGTTCCAGTACTAATTTCTGCTCATCTGTGGTTCTCCTGACTCTGGCATGTTTGGAGAGCAAGGATTCCAATGAATGACTGCTCATCAGTTGCACCATTAACACAATCATCCTTCAATCCCCCAAGATCCCCTCTCTCTACATCAAAGGAGCTGATAATGTGGTGTCCTTCCACAAGCAACAAGACAGCCAGCATGTAAACAAGGCCCGCCTTGTTTGTCTACTTCCTGAGGAGGCTGAATCATGCTGGCCTTGACACCTTAGTTCTTGCTTCCATGTACAGCTGTGTTGTGGAGCACATCCTCACTTCCTGTGGTGTACTGCATCAGGTGGTTACAACAGTACAGAGTATTGGCAGCAATCTACCCATTGTCAATGACCTTTACATCAGTAGATACATATAAGACTTTCTACAGGTATTTTGCATCATGAAGAATTCCACCCTACTTGCTAATGGACTGAATCCCCCCTCCCTGTATGGAGTATCAGGACTAGAACCACCTGGCTGAGGAACAGTGAGGCTAATAAACTCACCACACATAAAGATAACTGTCTCACACTAACTGCTGCTCTTAGCATGATATAAGTACCACACCAAGTAATTGGTGCTATTTTACTATAGGCTTCAGCAATACTGCTATTTTTGCACTTAGATTAAAATTTCCATAATCACATTAAAAACTGATTACCATTGTTTTGCATTTTAGAGTGATTTTAACCAGTTATACTGCATGTGAGTGATGGAGCAAAATGCATTTCATTGTATTGTAGGCCTACTAAATACATGACAATAAACCAAACTTGAACTTGAATCTAGGCTTTGTAAATATGGGATCAGAGTGAAATTACCTCACACACCCTGGAAGCTACAGTAACACACAATCAGATCAGATTCAGATCAGGTCTCAAATACAGCAAACCAGTTTATTCCCCTAAATCAATTTGTGCCGCATGTTGTTATTAGTTGAAAATTACTGGTGTAACCTTATCTGACCTGTCTGACCTTTGCCATTCATGGACATGTACATAATGGGTTGGCATTTCTAACTATAAGGCAAGGATCACATCAGCCAGCGCAAACGTAACGCAACGCTCAGACCATAATAAGTTTTATCTCGTTCCTAAGCAACACAAACGGTTTGTCAATTTAATACACTCAAGTTGCGCTTGCCACCTCTGCCAATCTTTGGCTCCGCCTCCTGGCAACACAGAAACAGCTAGAGGTCTCAAATTTGACAAACTATTTTGTTTTTACCCCCTTATCAATATATGTGCCACATGTTGGTATTAGTTGATAATAACTGGTGTAACCTTTTCAGGGCCTGTTTAAAGGAACCGTATGTAAGAAATGTATTTAAATTAATCATAAAATGGCCCTGATATGTCACTAGACATTAAGAAATCATGTTAATTTCAAATACATATATCACTGACAACAGTAGTCTGGCCAGGATATTGTCATTTAAAAAGTGAAGTTGCAGCCCTCAACTGATGTTGTTGTGTTTTGTCATGTCATGTTGTGTTTTGGCCTGATGCGCTACCCTCCACCTATCTACTAATCACTAAGTAAGTAGTGTTTCGGCATCCGGGTTGGCAACCTCGAGTCAGGGGGGAGGGGGAGGGGATACACCGCTCTACAGTAATTTGAAAGTGATTGCAGTACCAGTTTTGGCCATAATCTTACATATGGTTCCTTTAACCTATCTTACCTACCAAATCATGGACATCTAATCCTAGGGTTAGCATTTGTGACTTAGATACCCCCTAGACTGATTAAATCTGGAATGTGACATCCATATATGACACAAAATATGAGTGTGTAGTAAAATCACACATCACATATTCACACACTCTATAGCGCCCCCTAGAAATCCAATATTTCCTATATTTGGCTCCGCCTCCTGGCAACACAGAAGCCAGTAGATATCTCAAATTTGAAAAACTAGTTTGTTATTATCCCCTGTATCAAAATATGTGCCACATGCTGGCACTATCTTGAATTAACTGGTGTAATCCTATCAAGGCCTGTCTGACCTATACAAATTATGACCATCTAAACCTAGGGTTAGCATTTCTAACTTGCATACCTCATAGACAGACTAAATTTGGCATGTGACATCTATATATGACATAAAATATATGAGAGAAGTAAAATCATGCCTCACATATTCACAGACTCTATAGCGCCCCCTAGAAATCTAGATTTTCCAATCTTTGGCTCCGCCTCCTGTCAACACACAAGCAGTCAGAGGTCTCAAATTTGACAAACAACTTTGTTATCATACCCTGTATCAAAATATGTGCCACATGCCAACATTTCATGAAATAATGAGTGTGACACTTACCTAGGCCTGTCTGGCCAATATGGGTGTCTGAATTGTAGTTTCTGAGTATGTCCAGTGCATCAAACTTGCCAAGGCATGTAAGGTCAGTGAAATTAGGTTTATTTCAGTACAGCACACCTCTGTGTATCATAATCAATCAAAATATGGATGTTTTAATGGTTTGGGTATGATTTAAGAACTTTTGTTTATCAAAGTATGTGAAAAATATACTCTAAACGTCTGTTTCTAAAGATGTCTTGAAGATCAAAATTCCCACAGCATGTAAGGTCAGTGAAATTAGGTTTATTTCAGTACAGCACACCTCTGTGTATCATAATCAATCAAAATATGGATGTTTTAATGGTTTGGGTATGATTTAAGAACTTTTGTTTATCAAAGTATGTGAAAAATATGCTCCCTAAACGTCTGTTTCTAAAGATGTCTTGAAGATCAAAATTCCCACAGCATGTAAGGTCAGTGAAATTAGGTTTATTTCAGTACAGCACACCTCTGTGTATCATAATCAATCAAAATATGGATGTTTTAATGGTTTGGGTAGGATTAAAGAACTTTTGTTTATCAGCATATGTGAAAAACATGCACTCTAAATGTCAGTTCCTAAAGATGTCTTGAAGATCAAAATTCCCACAGCATGTAAGGTCAGTGAAATTAGGTTTATTTCAGTACAGCACACCTCTGTGTATCATAATCAATCAAAATATGGATGTTGTAATGGTTTGGGTAGGATTAAAGAACTTTTGTTTATCAACGTATGTGAAAAATATGGTCTCTAAACACCCGTTTCTGGGTTTATTTCAGCACAACACATATCCAAATATGTATTTTTTAATGGTTTGTGTTTGCTTAAACCAAGGGAGTGTCCAATAAACATAAAACATACATCAAAGGTATATGCTAACACAGAGGGAGCAAATAACAAAAATAATAATAATAATAATAATAATAATAATACATTTAATTTTCATAGCGCTTTTCAAGACCGGTTGCAGTAGTCCAGTCTGGGGGAGAGGGGGGGTGAGGGCATGGATGAGAATGATGCATTGTTCAGCCGTGTGGTCACAGGAACAGTCCCGCCACCGGAATGATGTGCTTGACAAGCATCATGCGTATAGGAGACCAATTTTGTAGGCAAAACGATGTTGACACCCATCTATTCTCAGGAGCAGTTCATCTATAACTGGCAGGAACAGCTGCAGAAAAATCCCTTGGCTGTGCTTGGCTCCTTCCTGGCATGTCTGGTCTCACTATGTCTTTCTGCTTTGGTGATGAGCCTGAAAACAGTTGACAACCTGGAAATTAGAAAGATATAAAACATTTAAATATTGATACCAAGAGACACTACAATCTCCTAACATGCAATATATATGAAGACATATATAGCCCTATATCATATATCAGTGCATCCAGGGTACGCCTGATACATTTAAACAATATACAGCATACTTTATATTTTCTAAAAGCCTTTACTCTTTAGATATTATTTAACATGAATTGAGACATGTCCCACCTTCCTCCACAGTTGTGTCCAAATAGAGAAAAGGCCAGGAGCTTCTTTCCACAGGAGCAATCCAGCTCTCAGCAGTCAAGTATCTTTCTGCTTTGGGATGAGCCTATCAACAGTTAATTACCTGGAAATCAGAAAGAACTTTTGAAATGTTTAGAGTACCAAAAAAGAAAATACAATCTCAGTGTTTCTTTTGACATGTTCAAACATACTGGGGTGCATTTCCCAAAACCATAGTTGCTAACCTGTTGGTTGGCAATGGGAAATTGCATTGCAACCAACAAAGTTGCTAACTTAATTAGCAACTAAGGTGCTAACTTAGTTAGCAAGTAAGGTTTTAGGAAACGCGCCCCAGTTGACTAAAGTTCACCTATACAAGATAGGTCTATGTTTTGAAAATAGTGCACAAGTATTTGAGAAGGGTGGAGCAATTCCTAATTTATGTTAATGATTTGGTTGAAGTGCTTGAATTAGCTGTGTAGGCCAGAATGTATAAGTTGGTTCATCAATATGGGTCTATGTACAATGTGTGGTGCACCAAAGTGAAAAGGTTGGACATGTCTTAATTCATATTAATTGACATCTACAGGCTATAGGCTTTAAGAAAATGTATTATACGGCTCTTCACATAATCTTCATATTAGGTGGTTGAATCAACTGTCTCTTACTGGTGGAGGCCAAAATGTATAACCTGTACAGTTGGTTCCTACAATATGGGCCTAGTATAGCAACCAATATATCTACGATAACTACTACAATGTCAACCTAGCAACCACCATATAAATGACTAAGTAAATGTTTTTCCAATTGTTCTCTTCTGTTTATGGTAGACCCAAATGGTCACACTTGGATATTGAACCCAGACCGCTGTAGCTGCAGACTGACTCTTAAATCACTAAACCACAAAACAGAGAATGAGAGATAACATCTGTGTCATACAAAGTCTGACTGAGCAGACGTAGCTGTCCCTTAATAGTGTAGGCCAAAATGTTCATATTCATTGACATCTACAGGCTATGGGCTTTCAGAAAATATATGGTTTATGTGGTCAATTCAGCTGTCCCTTAATAGTGTAGGCCAAAATGTATCAACTGAACAATTTGCTTCTCGATCTACAATATGGGCCTATGTACGCCTTATGATACACCAAAGTACGTAGGAAGGTGGGACATGTCTTAATTCATATTCATTGACATCTAAAGGCTATGGGCTTTCAGAAAATATATGGTTTATGTGGTCAATTCAGCTGTCCCTTAATAGTGTAGGCCAAAATGTATCAACTGAACAATTTGCTTCTCGATCTACAATATGGGCCTATGTACGCCTTATGATACACCAAAGTACGTAGGAAGGTGGGACATGTCTTAATTCATATTCATTGACATCTAAAGGCTATGGGCTTTCAGAAAATATATGGTTTATGTGGTCAATTCAGCTGTCCCTTAATAGTGTAGGCCAAAATGTATCAACTGAACAATTTGCTTCTCGATCTACAATATGGGCCTATGTACGCCTTATGATACACCAAAATAAGTAGGAAGGTGGAACATGTCTTAATTCATATTCATTGACATCTAAAGGCTATGGGCTTTCAGAAAATATATGGTTTATGTGGTCAATTCAGCTGTCCCTTAATAGTGTAGGCCAAAATGTATCAACTGAACAATTTGTTTCTCAATCTACAATATGGGCCTATGTACGCCTTTTGATACACCAAAGTACGTAGGAAGGTGGGACATGTCTTAATTCATATTCATTGACATCTAAAGGCTATGGGATGTCAGAAAATATATGGTTTATGTGGTCAATTCAGCTGTCCCTTAATAGTGTAGGCCAAAATGTATCAACTGAACAATTTGCTTCTCGATCTACAATATGGGCCTATGTACGCCTTATGATACACCAAAGTACGTAGGAAGGTGGGACATGTCTTAATTCATATTCATTGACATCTAAAGGCTATGGGCTTTCAGAAAATATATGGTTTATGTGGTCAATTCAGCTGTCCCTTAATAGTGTAGGCCAAAATGTATCAACTGAACAATTTGCTTCTCGATCTACAATATGGGCCTATGTACGCCTTATGATACACCAAAATAAGTAGGAAGGTGGAACATGTCTTAATTCATATTCATTGACATCTACAGGCTATGGGCTTTCAGAAAATATATGGTTTATGTGGTCAACTCAGCTGTCCCTTAATAGTGTAGGCCAAAATGTATCAACTGAACAATTTGTTTCTCAATCTACAATATGGGCCTATGTACGCCTTTTGATACACCAAAGTACGTAGGAAGGTGGGACATGTCTTAATTCATATTCATTGACATCTACAGGCTATGGGCTTTCAGAAAATATATGGTTTATGTGGTCAATTCAGCTGTCCCTTAATAGTGTAGGCCAAAATGTATCAACTGAACAATTTGCTTCTCGATCTACAATATGGGCCTATGTACGCCTTATGATACACCAAAATAAGTAGGAAGGTGGAACATGTCTTAATTCATATTCATTGACATCTACAGGCTATGGGCTTTCAGAAAATATATGGTTTATGTGGTCAACTCAGCTGTCCCTTAATAGTGTAGGCCAAAATGTATCAACTGAACAATTTGTTTCTCAATCTACAATATGGGCCTATGTACGCCTTTTGATACACCAAAGTACGTAGGAAGGTGGGACATGTCTTAATTCATATTCATTGACATCTACAGGCTATGGGCTTTCAGAAAATATATGGTTTATGTGGTCAATTCAGCTGTCCCTTAATAGTGTAGGCCAAAATGTATCAACTGAACAATTTGTTTCTCAATCTACAATATGGGCCTATGTACGCCTTTTGATACACCAAAGTACGTAGGAAGGTGGGACATGTCTTAATTCATATTCATTGACATCTACAGGCTATGGGCTTTCAGAAAATATATGGTTTATGTGGTCAATTCAGCTGTCCCTTAATAGTGTAGGCCAAAATGTATCAACTGAACAATTTGTTTCTCAATCTACAATATGGGCCTATGTACGCCTTTTGATACACCAAAGTACATAGGAAGGTGGGACATGTCTTCATTCATATTCATTGACATCTACAGGCTATGGGCTTTTCATGATTACCCTAGCAACCAGCATAGCAACTGTTATGTTTAGTAAAGCAACCAGCATATCTACCATGGCAACAACCTAGGAACCATCTCTATTACCCTACCACATTGCAACCATATCTACCCTAGCAACCATCTCAATTACCCTATCAAGAACCTAGCAACCACCACTGTAATGTCAACCTAGCAACCACCATAGCAACCAACAAGATTACCCAAGAAACCAGCATAGCAACCAACATGATTACCATAGCAACCAGCATAGCAACCGCTATGGTTAGTATAGCAGCCAACATATCTACCATAGCAACAACCTAGGAATCATCTCAATTACCCTACCATTGACCTAACAACCACCACCATAATGTCAACCTAGCAACCACCATAGCAACCAACATGATTACCCTAGCAACTAGCATAGCAACCACTTTGTTTAATATAGCAACCAACATATTTACCATGGCAACAACCTAGGAACCTTCTCTATTACCCTACCACATTGCAACCACCATATCTACCCTAGCAGCACCCTAGCAACCATCTCAATTACCCAATCAACAACCTAGCAACCACCCACCACTACAATGTTCATGCAACCAACAAGATTACCCTAGCAACCAGCATAGCAACCAACATGATTACCATAGCAACTAGCATAGCAACCGCTATGGTTAGCCATCTCAATTACCCTACCATTGACCTAACAACCACCACTATAATGTCAACCTAGCAACCACCATAGCAACCAACATGATTACCCTAGCAACCAGCATAGCAACCGCTTTGTTTAATATAGCAACCAACATATCTACCATAGCAACATCCTAGGAACCATCTCAATTACCCTACCACTGACCTAACAACCACCACCATAATGTCAACCTAGCAACCACCACAGCAACCAACATGATTACCCTAGCAACCAACATAGCAACAACTAGGTTTAGCATAGCCACCACCATTTCTACCATAGCAACAACCTAGGAACCATCTCAATTGCCCTAGCAACAACCTTGCAACCACTACCTATGGGCAGCCGTGGCCTACTGGTTAGCGCTTCAGACTTGTAACCGGAGGGTTGCCGGTTCGAACCCCGACCAGTAGGCACGGCTGAAGTGCCCTTGAGCAAGGCACCTAACCCCTCACTGTCCCCGAGCGCCGCTGTTGTTGCAGGCAGCTCACTGCGCCGGGATTAGTGTGTGCTTCACCTCACTGTGTGTTCACTGTGTGCTGAGTGTGTTTCACTAATTCACGGATTGGGATAAATGCAGACACCAAATTTCCCTCACGGGATCAAAAGAGTATATATACTTATATACTATACTTAAATGCCAACCTAGCCACCATTCTGCTTTATTTGCCCCATCATTTTATTTACATAGACTAATTGACTAGTCGCACGAAAGGGTCCTCGGTGGGCTCGTCTATCTCCGGTGGAGTGTTAGCTGTGTTGTAACGACATCCTCTGTTATATTCTGCTTCTTACATGTTTACTCCGACACTGAATTACTTGTTTGGCCAATAATAACAAATTTAACACATGCATAAATCCTTCTTTATTGTAAAGTGCTGATTCACTAGGTGCCACAACCAACCTAGTCGGTGTAGACACTAATTACATTAACAATAGTGACAGGTTCAAACACACCTGGCTCCATCGGAAACAAATGAGCCCACCAAGAGCCACTCGTGCAACAAGCCTATACATAGTTGTGTATTGTATACCTGGATGTCATTTAATATTAGCAATACTCACAAAATGTATGTTCGTTTTGCCCTGCATGCATTGGGACAGGCCATGCCTCCTCTTCTTCAGGGCCAGGCTTCACAGATTGTGTCTTGGCATTGCTGAAGCACTGAAGCAACATTAAGGTGTAACAGTAAACATCAGTAAAATTATTTCAAAGGTTTGAAACATGAAATGGCCAATGGTTACAATAACATTATCTTTAGCATGAAAAAGGAAGAGCCTATGCAAAAATGGCCTTAAGAATACATTAGGCCTACATAAACTGTTGTGGGTAAATATTCAAATACTACAATACTAAAAAATAACTCCTATAGGCCTACTTCAAATGTCAACACTGGTTTTGGAGGAATATTTGTAGTTCATATGCAGGAAAATACAAGCACATTAAAAGCTGCACTACATAGTAGCCTACACTGCAGAAATGCAATACTTTGGACACAGAAATGTTGGCTTTTTTTCAGGATAAAACGGTAATAACCTATAATAACAACATGTTTTGTCCCATGAGTTACCCAGACCCAAGGATAAATAACTTATTGTGAGATTCACCTGCTTAAAACAAGGCAATTTAAGCATAACGTGTCGAATAATGATTTATTTAGCTAATTCATGTAGGCCTATAATTTGACCATATCTTTTACACTTACAAGACTTTGAACTGCACTGAAAAATTGCACTAAAATCGCACGATTGTAGGCTTTGTACACCATGAAGGAGTGTTGTTCAGGATAACTAGGCTTATATTTTGTTCGAAAACAACAACAAAAAACAGCATTATTGTTTACAAAATGTACGTCGCTTAACTTTCTCCACATGGCTCGCTCTATGCCGCGTTTCCGCTTTCTTGTGGTTGCGTGTGTCACATGACCGTAACCAGCTTCGCCGTTACCGGATGTTTACATATCTCGCTACTGCTGTCTAGTATCGAAGCTAGTGCAAACACAAGAAAATGGTCCATTTGTTGATCAGTTGTGAAAGCACATATCGATTACATTCTGTATAAACAAACATAAATATGTAAAACAAGTTGTTTACAAAAGAAGTAGGCCTACCCCTAGCTCAGAAACGAATAAAATGGTAGTTACCTTGCTGGTTTGGTCCTTCTCAGGCAGAATGAGGGTCTAGCGAGCTACGAGATATCACGTTGCTGCAGCTTCAAAAGAATGTAACAGACATTTTTTCGCCATGCTATTTTGTAAAGCCTGTTAGATTTTCAGACTGGGTTGCGTGACGGCATCACCTTTGATGGACATTTGATTTCCTTTCGTCTATATCTGACGGTGAGGGATTAACATGAATGTCTATCTGACGGACCCCCACGTCGAAAAACGACGCAAAGGGTACACCTTTCTCGTTGGAATTTGACGCCAAGGAACCTTGACCATGCGTCAGACCTTTGACGAGTAGGGAGTGAGACTGTGTTGGTGCAAACGCTGACGGGACCTGAAGCGTCTGACACAGGCTATCACGCACAGCTGTTGTTGAAGTCTAATCGAGTTTCGTGTCATGCGATTTTAACCATGCAGGGCGGAGACAATTGCTTGGAGGTCTGTGTGTTGCTTTATTCATGCCGTGTGCGAAGCTTGCATTAATTACTTGAAAAATGCGTGAGAGGCCTGTTCAAGCGTTGTTGTGAAAATGTGGATCCCTGAAAGCGTAAAGATTGATTGGAGGGGTTAGAACGGTCATAACGAGCAATGTAGTCCACTCAATTAGCACTTCATTGTGTGATGCGTACCATGTCAATAATGCCATATTATCCTGCAATCTGGAAAAGTGGAATAGTTTTGGCCTAGCCTATAGTGGCAGACGCTTATCCAAATACACTTTATTTTTGTAAACCGTAGCCCTAAAGGTTTGCATACAACTGTCCAATAGTTTTATTCTATATTGATAACTAGATTCATATTTATTCATATCATATCATCACCACATGTAGGCTATAAGGTTTTTACTTCGTACTTCTTCTATAACATGAAGGCCTATTTGGGTGTCAGCATACTGGCTTAACAGTTCACTTGATCACATGTGAGGACATCTCAGTTGATGCTCACAAGGGAAGACATGTCAAATTAATTTGACCCAGTTATGGCTGGTCTGATCTGTGCACACAATAGGCTTATTCATTAACACGAAAGCCCTGAGGTTAAGGCATATTTAGTTTAAATCCTTTTCTGGGACAATCCACTTTTATTGTCATAATGACACCTGACCACCAGTAGCTTGATATCATAGGCAAAGACAACTTAGTCTAACAAGTAAAACATGTTAATACTAGAATGGGGATATGGCATGTTTTAAAGGATAGAATGAGAGTTTGCTCAACGGCATATGGTGATGACCTTTGACCTGTTTCAGAGTCCTTAAAGGGTTCCCGGGTCTTGGTGACTGGTGCCAGCACTGGCATTGGAGAGCAGGTTGCCTACCACCTTGCCAAAGCTGGTGCACAGGTTGTTATCACTGCAAGGAGAGGCAATGTTCTGGAGCAGGTAAGTGGGCTTAATGTGTAACACTAGATTGTTTTTTGATAAAAAAGTTTTTTTTTTGTTTGTTTTGATTTGTTTTGTTTCATGTATCAGGTGGTGAAAAAATGCATGACTATGGGGGCTCAGAAAGCCGTGTACATCCCAGCTGATATGTCAGAGGCGTCTGACCCAGAGAAAGTTGTGAGGTTTGCCGTAGAGCAGCTTGGAGGATTAGACTACCTAGTGCTGAATCACATCGGACCCAGTCCCTTTGCCATGTGGGATGGAGATGTTGAGCATACTAGGTGGTTAATGCAGGTATATTATTTTACTTTATCTCTGTTTAGATTATTGGTGTTTAACATGTGTGTATACAGGTCCAAGTCAGTTGTGACCAGTTTTAATGCTAATATAAGTGTAGATAGTTAGTCAGGCATTTTTCAATCAGTTACCCTTCTTAGTGGCAATTAGCCTACTACAGAGTAGATGATGAATATGTGTTAATGAGGGGCAATGCTGAACTACTGTATTAATGTGGTTTCTCTCTGAAAGGTAAATTTCTTAAGCTACCTGCAGATGGCATGGAAAGCAATCCCAACTCTTGAGCAAAGTAAAGGTTCGATAATAGTAGTCTCCTCTGTGCTTGGTGAGTCAAACACGTTATTAATGCATCACTCTTCACAATACATTGCATGAAATTGGACTTAATTGTAGGTGTCTGCCATATCACCCAAAATATATCTTGTCAGCTAACCATGGAAAAATAGTGGTGCTTCGGGATGATTTTGACTTATTAACTTTAATTTACCTTATTCTGGTATACAAATGGCATGAGTCTGGACCCTAACTCATCAGCTATCTAATCTGTATCACATTATATCAATGTTTAGTTACATTGAAGAGATTTTAGGGGTATCATCTTTCAACCTTGGAAAATACCTAAACATGGATCATTACAACAGTGGTCGTTTTACAGGAAAGATGTGCACACCATTTGTTGGTCCTTACACTGCCACCAAGTTTGCCTTGAACGGTTTCTTCGGAACAATGCAGCATGAACTGGCCATGAAAAAGAGCAATGTGACAGTCAGCATCTGCATTCTGGGGCTGATTGACACAGATTCGGCTATGGAGAAAGTCAGGTTGGCTGTTTCAAAGTTACCTAACATCTTCAGGTCATTATTTTGTTTATGTTTATGGTATTTGGCAGACACTTTTCTCCACAGCGATTTACAGTAAATAAACATTAGTTAAAAAATAAAGTTGAAAAGCCTATAGGCATAATGATAATAGTAATGATAACAAAAATATTAGTAATAGAAACATTATTAAATATCATACATATAATGAGTTTTCATTTGAGCAAAAATCATAAACATAAAAACCATAACTCTCTAAGAAAATTAATAAATTGATTCAGTAAGACGAACAGATGAGTCTTTAAACATTCATAGCCATTTGCTGCTTTTTTATTTATTTGGTGTGCGTTTAAAGGGGATATACCAACATGACGGCGTACCCGGCGAGTGAGGCAGCCTGGCAAATCATCACAGCTGGAGTGACCCGGCAGCCAGAGATCTTCTATCCCTGGTACGCCTACTACTCTGGCCTCTTCAAGGACTGGTTTCCCTTCTTCAGGGACATGGTCATCCGAGGGTTTTACCATTATGAGCCATAGAGAAGGATGGAGAGGATACCCATATCCTGCACATGTGCACAGCAGGAAATAGAATGTCATTTTGTTTTTAGAATGTTTGTGTTTTTAGAGCTAACCATTTTGTTATAATTGTGTATTTCATTCCCTCATCCATGTCTAATTTTAAAGGTACACTATGCAAGATTTTCACCTTAATATAACCTTTACGAAGCTAATTTGATGGTAAACAAACTTGTAATAGGGGAATCGTTCACCTAGCATAGCCATACAGCATAGCCATAGCGAGTCGCTAATAGAGAACCAGCCATGCAACTTCAAGAAAAGTCGACCTGAATACATCTTGCGTAAATCATGAAACATTACCTTGTCAGTAGATGTAGCTCTTTGGAGATAGCCTGTTGTTAATCATTCGCCTCCACAACAACAGCATTTTCATTGTGTACAGGGGGAACAAGCCACGAGATGTAGGTTATTTACAACAGCAGAGTGTAAAATATAAATATATCGCGACTCTAGGGGGAGTTTTTCAGTCGCCAAAAATACCTGAAACTGCATAGTATACCTTTAATACAAATACCTATGAATAGTGCAGTTCACTGTTTTTTATGCTAGGGGGTGCAATAGCACTCTCAAAAGCCTTTCAGCATGAAATTACCCCATTCCAAATACAGTAGATCCTTATTTCTTTTGTATTAATTTTAGGTGCATAACTTTTTGTATTACTTACTTTTACTTATACATTAACACTGCTGATATTTTATAATTAATTTACATTGCCTCTATGATTGCTACATATATGTATGATTTATCCAGCATACTTGAAACTCTGATAATCATGAGTTATCCTACAATCAGGGAGGAACTGAAATTCTTTTCTGCCATGCAGTGAACATAAAACTTGAAAAACACTGTTCATTCATGTCAATCAAGGAGAGCTGAACCGGCTTGGCCCCTTATGTAACAGCAGAGTGCATGTTTCAACTCTGCACTGATCCCTATTAAGACTAAAAACTGGTTTTGTGTTCTGATGATGATCACATCACTTGTGTTGTTATTCCAGTAAATATCTGTTTGTGAAGGGTTTTCCCTGTCATCATAGCCTGTGGGTATTTCAATATGTATTTTTGCAGATTGTTTTTAATATGAGTAAAAGGTTTATAAAAAAGGTTTGTTGTATATATCTTCAGGGCAGTGAATTGAGAACCGAGAGTGTGACGTTACCACACATTACACATCACACATTACCACAGTGTGCATGACAGTTGTATTAGGCATTACACTGAAGAAGCAATAAAATATCTGTGTCTTGCCTGGCATACAAAATAGTCAGTGGTGGCGTAGCTGAGTTTGAATAATTGTTCATGAAATAAGGCAACCTCTGAGTTCAGGCCAATGGGGTCATACAAAGCATAAAGAATTGGGGAAACATGGCTTCTCTCCATTTGACAGTTACATCTATTCAGGAGACTCCACAAAGACATTTATTCAGACAAGTTCTTTCACGCTCCATGCCTAGGTTAGCATGAATATCCTGTATAAAACAGAAAACAGTTGGGGCCACCAAAGGTTATAATGCATCTGTAGTTGCAGATTAGTTTGTCACAGTTGAACTCTCACTACACATTAACGTAATTGATTCGAAGCAGGTTTATGATGGCAAGGGCAAGGCATTTTGGGCATTACACAGCATTACGGTCTATAGAAAGAATTCATACCCCCTGTGGAAGATGGAGAGGAGGTGGCCTGCAGAGATATCAATGCAGAGCATCTTTTGGATACATTTACTGTTAAGACTAGTGTGAGACTGGGATACTGTCTGCGTTTAATTTCTTGGTCTCAATGGACTGCATAATTACATCAGTTACGGCTGGTAAAAAAAAAGCAATGTTCATCTGTCACTCTGGGAACAGCTTCATGATTTGGACTGTACATGGCTTGCCTCAGCTCTTGCACACCCACTGACATATAAATGAGAGAATGGATCTTCAGGTTTACAGTGAATTACAGCGCACTGGTGGGTCTGCAGAGAAGCAAAGCTAATGTCAAAGTATAGGGGAAACTGAACACTGTTTTTGATACACTGATGAGGGTCAAAGGGGAGCTAGCCAAGAGAGGCTATGCTCATGGAAGCATACACTACATGTTTGGTGGTAGATTTTGTGATGGTATCACTAAGTTACATGAGGCCAAAGAGGTCAACCAGAGCCTTAAGAACATGTACAACTGTTGAAATTTAAAATGTTAATTCTGGCATTACATCAGACTTACAGTAGACATCAATTCTGGCATTACATCAGACTTACAGTAGACATCCACCTAAATATGTTTGCAAATATACAAAATTGTCCCCAAATGTTTTTACATTTAGCCTTAAATGTGTTACTTTGAATGCAAAATGTTATAGGAAAATCATCACTGACCAATGCCCATGGACTGGTCTTTATGTGAAGCCTTTGAGTGCTTGCATTCTTACATTAAGCCTTTGAGTGGTTATTTTGCTAGAAAATAAGATAAGAAACTTGCTTATTTACTTACTTCATATTTCATGCTTCTGTAATTGGTTATTTGTTTAAATATGAATTACAGTACGTAAAGTCCCTCCCTGCTTCTCAGCTGGTTTACATGTGATGACTCAGTGTGTCCTCAACATGGCAGTGTTTCTCCAGTTTCTGGTCACTTTGAAAAGCCTTCTGTTTTGGAATATCTCACCAGAAAATTGCTCCCTAGATGAATAGCAAACCATATTACACTCCTACTACGTGTGTACAGATGCACAGATTCACATTTCTGTTGGTGTAGTTGGGTCAACATCAAAAACTATACAAACTTACCAGCAAACACATTACATTAGGCCTATTGCACACAAACAAACATTTTGAGGGTTATTTTGTCTCTCGGACATATTTTACGGCCACATCTGTGCTGAAATCCTGGGAGGATGTAAGCATTCACATATAATTTCATATCTCTCTGTCTTTCTCTTCTCTGCCTCCCTTTGAGTTCCTTCCCTTCTCTCTCTCTCTTCCTCTCTTCCTTTCTCTTTTGTAGTTTATCTTCTCCACTCTTTTCTCTATCCCTCTCTCTCTTCTCCTTCATCTCTCCATGTCTCTTCTCCTTTCTGTCTCTTTTTCTCTGTCTTTCTCCATCTTCCTCTCTCTCTTTCTCTATCCCTCCTTTTCCCCTCTCTCTTTCTCTTTCTTTCCCTCCCTCTGTTGTACGCCACACACACATGGTGGGGCCTCCTGGGGAAGGGAGCAGGCTCTGCCCGGGATGTCAGCCAGTAACACCTGCAAAAGATTAGTGCTTCTAATGCCGGGTAATAAATCCCCTCACCCTCGACTAGCATCAGCAGATAGCGGAGAGAGAGAGAGAGAGAGTGGAGCCCGTGAGGGGAAGAGGCACACCCTACAGCACCAGCACACCAACCCACCATTCACCAGTGGGACAAAGATCACGCTCAACCTCACACACACACACTTCGTCCATCTCTGAGCTGTTTGGCAGCTGCGCCAGTTGTGCCCTTCTCTCTGTGTGTGTGTGTGTGTGTGTTTCTGTGTTGCTCAAAGACACGCATAGTTGAGTGTGAAGGGCATGCCATATGTGAACAAAGATGACAAGATGCACTAACGATGTGGGTACTTTTCAACAGTGAAGCCTCACTGATGTTTACTCTCTTATGTATGTTTATGTGATAACCGTTTTTCTCTAACTAAGAAAGTGAGAAATATAATATAGGAAAAGTTACTTGTGTGCTTCACAACATGCAGGTAATGTCCAGTTAACGCACCTCATATGAGACTGATAGTGAGCCACAGCAGCATCCAAGAAGAGGCCGCCGGTGGGGTAGAAATTGGGCAAAACCGTCAACGTCAAACAATCTCATAAAAATGAATACCGGAGGCTGATGCAAGCAAGGGGAAACCGGCACCCATTTTAAAATGCATGAGGAGTGGTCTCAGAGTACAGCTGAGCCATTTGAATGGAGTTAGGTGAGAAAGGCAGAGGTTTAGGCTAAGATTGTGGTGTAATGTGTGAGCAAACATTTCACATCAGAAATGTTTCAAAGTAAACATGCAAAAAAGCTGAACAGGGTTTTACTTTCATCCTCATTTGCAAAGAGGCAAATAACTGTATGTATAATTAGAGCATGTTTTGTAATCAAATCAGACAAAGATGTGTGAATAGTTTATTTCAAGACAAATACAGAGGCCTTTTTAAATCCAATTAACCTAATTAGCGCTAGTTTCTTAGCACGTTCCTTTAGCCATTCTGTCAGCTAGGAATATAATCAACATAGCCAAATGTCCACAAGAAGTATCACAAGAACTTGTTTCCAATCATTAGCCTGGACACCATTATCACTGAATCCTTTTAAACAAAATACAACAATTACGCAGTCCTGGGCGAAAACAAATGTAAGTTGTGGTAATGAGCAAAGAGCGGAGCAGAGATAGAGCATGCGGGCTATCAGGCGGTGGAAGCGGCACTGGTGATGAATATGTGCCGGGGCTGCTCTGAGGGCCAGTGATCCGCGTGGGCCCCTGGACTCCCGCTTCCCCTCCCCGCACCCCTATTCATGTCCGCACAATGGTTGACACCTGTGTCCTTTCAGCCCTGCCACTATTATTGTTTACATCGCTCCCCGAGAGAAGAGAGAGGCCAGAGGTGCTGTGAAGCAGGCTAACCCCTGTCCCCCTTTTTTTCCCCGAAACACTGACCCCCCCGTTCCCCCCAGCCCCAACCCCATCTCATCCCTGGCCCCCTCAAACACACTCCTGCGCAACCCCTCCCCCCCACCACCCCCACCATCTCCGACCCCCATTCCCCATTCAGTCCTCTAGTCTAATTAGGCGAGGTTCCCTGTGCCCAAAAACATAGGCGGATGCAGAGAGGAAGGAGAGAGGGAGAAAAAGAGAGTTCACTCTCTGCCCCAAGGGTGCTGTTGTTGTGCAGTTCTAGTACTTTCCTACTGCCTCCGGAATAGGGACTTCCGGATACTGAGTGTGTGTGTGTGTGTGTGTGTGTGTGTATTCGTGTGTGTGTGTGTGTGTGTGTGTGTGTGTGTGTGTGCCTGTGTGTGGGTGGTAGTGATGATGAGGTAGGGGGTGATGTGCACAAGCACACAAACATTCGCTTAGTGGCCATTATTTTAAGAAGAGCCTGAAATTAGTCGGAATCCCATTACATGCTTGACACCCTATTTGCTCCGACACACAAGAGTTCATCTGTGCCCCAGAATTAATGCAAAGCACAGCCCTGCATAACTTTATCCCGTTAATTGGATGTCAAAAGCACTTGACGTTTTTCTTCTTCATTTTTTGCACGTAATGCATTCGAGTTGTGAGTTGCAATGTTTCTTCATCAGGTCCTGATCTATCTGAGCCTAATGAAGTCCCATGTACAATTATGTTGGTGTACTCTGGTGATTTAGGCCTCCCCAACTGATCCGACTTTGGAGGGAGGTTCAGAGAGCATGGGTGGTTGGGTTGGGGGGTGGGATGTGTGTGTGTGTGTGTGTGTGTGTGGGGGGGGGGGGGGGGGGGGGGTGAGATGAATTCTTCTTTTTTCTTTTTTTTCATGGAGAGGAGAGAGACCAATTAACAAAGGATAAGAAGTGAACCGTAAACACCCTCAACAAGGCCCAACAAGAACAAGAGCCGGCTTTCTCTCTCTCTCTCACTCACTCTCTCTGCTTCCCTCTCTCTCTCTATCTCTATCTCTATCTCTCTGGCCCTCTCCCCCTCTCAACCCCCCCCCCCCTCCACCACAACTCCCACAAAAGGAGGGCTCTGAGCGTACAAAGTGCCAATTAACACTGAATGTTTGCCCCTCGCACCTCCCTTTCTAAGCTGCTGACAGCTATGGTGTTTGGGTTAATACCAGTGGCCTGCAAAGAATTATAATTCTCCTCCTTGCCCCATCCCCCAACACCCCCCCCCCCCTGTACCCTTCCCTCTTGCACTCCTATCCCTTTATTTGGTTTCCAATGGGGTAGTTTTACAGTTCAATGCACGTTCAAAGGGTGATATAAAATGACTTTCCAAAAGAATTTCATTTGGAGAGGAGGCGAGCGGCTGCTTTGCTCTGCGGTGTTGGTAGGGGTAGGAGCAGGAGCAGGAGCAGGAGCCGGGGCAGGGTGGGGCGACAGAAGGGAATAGAAACATCACCAGAGTGAAAAAGCTCAGACAGACAACAGACGCTTTCCTCCGTTTACGTCTGCAAATCTTGTTATGGTAATTTAGGAGGCAGTTGAGCACACACTCCGATCCACTTCATTGAACAGATCGCGTTTTCTGTAAGGTGTGTGTTTGAAGTGTGTGTGATTGTATTTGAAGTCTCTTGGCGGTGTTTGTCAAATAAGCTACTTATGACCTAATGCCTATATGATTATGACATTGTTAGTGGGGCCTAGTAGATCCACTAAGTCCAATTGTATGACACACAAACAAAGCAGTATATTTATTATATTTATCATATTGTGAATTCTACAGAAACACACAGGCCCGTTTCTCCTTTGTGCTCATGTGCTGTATGTTTGGGAAGACCTTGCTTTATAAGGTTAGAGCTTTTAGAAGCATTCTCTTTTTAGAATTATACAAATGGACATCTTCCATATTGTCCATATTATATATGCATAATTGGACCAGCACAAACACACTAAAACACTTACACACAAATACAAATACATACATACATATTTGTATGCAGACACAGAACCAAACACACATGGATGGATGTTCATTCACACACACACACACACACACACACACACACACACACACACACACACTCTCACGGGAACTTCCGGTGAGCATGGCGAGGAAGATCCAGGTTGAGGTAATTTATCAAAGAGATGGGGCTGGGACATGGTTGTTTTTGCTCCCCGCGGAGTGCTAATAAATCAGAGAGCTGAATGAAAGGGTGGCGAATGAGATGGGGTGAGAAGGGTTAAACCCTAGGAGGAATGGAGACCTCCAGACTGTTTAGGGGAGCCACAGCGAGGTCTCAGCTCCTCGCGCTGGGCTGCACATGGGTCATTTATTTTCAGTCTGGACTCCTCTCCCCTCCACAACCCCCACCTTTTGGCAACGAGCCTTGAGACTTAAGCAGGGAGAATAGTGAATGTTGACCATTTCGCAACCCGGTCCTTGATCACTGTAGTGTTTCAGGTTGTCTAGCTGTGTGTGTGTTGTGTTCACCTTCCCAGTTGGCAGCTGAAGCTGGGCCAAGTGTGGTTCTGATGTGGTGTGGAGCTGGCAGTTTAGGTCCACATCTGGTCCAAGCTCAGGTGCTACTGTGGTTCTATTTGTGGAAGCTGAAATGCTAGGTAGAGATTTGCCTGTTGACATCAGCCGAAACCTTCAGTGCAGCTGTAACTACAGAAGAGAGTTGTTGAAATACACATGCTCACACTTCACAACATATGTTGCTCCACACCTAAAAAAAAACGTTATAAGTCTATAAATAGCAACATTTTCTATTCCGCTCTTTCCCCCTCTTTTGTAAAAGATTTTCCAGTGTCTAACCGAGGATTTATTTTGAAACAGGTGAAGCCTGTACTGTCATGGTGCTCTGCAGCGGCGGTGTTTCCAAACGCCGTGACCAACCATCTGAATCACATAAAACACAACGTGCTCGCAGGCCCAAATAGAGGGCCGTGAGAAAGCCTGCAGTGCTTATGCCTCGCACAAGATGGATGTCAGGAGGTGCTCTTGCTCCAGCGTCTGCCAAACTGGAACAGGACATTAGCAACAGTGTGAGGAGCACTCTCGTTTTTTTTCTCTTTCTGTCTCTTTTTTCATCTCTTTCATCTCTCTCTCTCTGTATATATTCCTTCTATATAGCCTGTTTTTCAATCCTCCATCTGTCTCTTCTCCTGTCTCTCTCTCGCTTTCTTCCTCCATCTTCCTCTCTCTCTCTATCCCTCCATTTTCCTTTTTCCCGCTCTCCTCCTTCCCTCACCTCTCTCTCTTCTCCCTCTATCTCTACAGTATGTATCTGCTGTCTCTTTTATCTCTCTCTCTCTCTCTCTCTCTCTCTCTCTTCTCTCTCTGTCTTTCACCAGATTGGAATTTTCTCCAAGCAGCGCTGATGAGCGAGAGAGCGAGGCGGCCGGACTGATGTGCGTGATCCGTGTCTGGAGCCCGCCTGAGCCTGACCTCCACGGCTCGGACTGCCATTAGGGCCCATCCGAGAGCCCCACGTGACACAAATCTGGCCGATATTAAAGGGAGGGAGCCTCCTCGGCGAGCACAACCCCGGGCAGTAACTCACCCAGGTTTTGGACAGTACAGAGGTAGGGGTGAGGAGGAGGTCAGCCAGAAACAGGCTTGCCCGTCTCAGTCCAGTGGGGGTGGGGGTTGGCATCGCTGACACTTCTGCTTCATCCCCCCTTTTTCTTCCCCTCTTCTCCTCCTCCTCTTTCTCTTTCTCTTTCTTCAACTTTCGCCATCCATCAGTCAGGAGCATTTCCACAACAAAACCAACCTCATCTAGAGGTGTCGAACAGTGTAAATATCAAATGCGCTACAGATGGCCTTCCCGGCATACACACACACACACACACACACACACACACACACACACACACACTACACACACACACACACACACACACACACACACACACACACACACACACACACAGACAGTCCCCAGATTTAAGCTCCCTAATGGTGCAGGAGTAGGCCACAGACCCATGATATGGGTTTGTTTTGGCACGGCTACAGTCTGGCATCTTCAAGGTGTCTGTCTGAACGCCGGGGTGAACGAGTTGCAGAGCTGATCCATCTTTGCACAGCCAAGACATGTCTGATGTAAACTACCATAACTTTTTTCTCCAATTTGGGAGTGCTCTTGGTGTCCTTGTTTGGGGTTTCTGCCCTTTGGCATTGTTGATGATGACCAGATGAGCAAATAAAAAACATCAACAGAAGTAGTGTCTGCTTAATCTTAGACAGTGTCTGCCTTTCAGTTTTACCAAAACAAAAACATAATTCAGCAGTTACAGATGTCACTGTGGAAATAAAACAATGAAAACAAGGCCCAAGTGTGGGTATAGTGCCTGCACTGCAGGTACATCAATGCAAATTACACTGAAAATGGAAGCATCTGTAAAAGGGCTCAGTTTGACTGCGGCCATTGTCTACCTTCGCCATAATAATTTCATGTACGAGCACATGATGATTGATAATGATGAATTTCATCTGAAACTCTTTGTCTTTCATATCCCCCCTTTCTCATCATCTTTGTGCTTGGCCTCATCTGGAGTCTTACAAGTTCTACATTGTAGGATCTATTGTTCTAAAGCATGTTGGCACACCAATGTCCCTTATGTATTGATTCGGCAACTCTGATCGATGTGTTAATAATTTTGTGGCTTAGTGTTTTTGAAAGTTTACACACTGAGTTCAGATGGTGATTCCTTGGGCTTAATGTATTGATTGCATGTATGTTATATGAGCATAAAGTTTACATTGAAACATGTGTTGGTAGTGATTAAAGTTTTAAGGAAAGTGCATCTATTTTTGAAAACTCATGTAAAGCCATGTTTTTTTATGCTGTCGTGGGTTATCAATCAGAAAAGAAAAGAAAAGAAAATGTTCTTGTTTAACAGAATTCAGATTATTCAGGTGGATTACCAAACTTTGCTTGACATGCATATTCGTTGCATGAGAAAGCCTAAGAAAGCTTTTTTATCACACATGGTCACAAAGACTAGGAGACTGGTCATTACTAGGCCTGGTGGAAAGAGCATTGCCTGTCACCTTTCAAAGCAAGCAGACTGGACGACAATAAAGAGATTACATCTAATATTCAACATCTGGGAGTGATTGTCCACAAAGACAAGCTTCAGAGAAAATGAAAATGACAGCGGGAGCAATGATTGCACAGGATTTACCAATTTGCTATCTTATTCACATCCTGTCCAGAACCCCTTGCCCTCACATATTCATGCATAAATGCATACGCACATTCCATTCCTGTTGTCTGTCTCTGCGGAGCACGTCCATGATAATTGAAATGGCATGAATAGAATATGCCTGCAGCACTCTTTATAGACCATGTCGACAACATTTTCCAGGCTAAGCAAAACAAATTGGTTTATAAGTATTTTTATTGCGGTCATTGAAGAAGGTATATAAAAGTATTAGGATTTAATGAATATGTTTGATGGGGATCTGTTTGTCCTGTGGCTGTAATCATGTTTTAGACATGCAACTTCAAATGAGTGTTTGAATTTGTTAAGGTTCTCTTATGTTATTGAATTCTACTATGTGAATCCCCTCAACAAGACTTGATGTTACAGAATAGATTAAATGACCCATTTCACAGCCAGGGCCTTGCACAGCATAGACATTGAGGGGGACGTGTCTCCCCCAATATTCAAATATGACCAAAATGTCCCCCCCAATATTCGGACATAGAAAAATAAATAAAGAATAAAGCGCTATACTAGGCCTACAGGAAACCAACACGTACTGTATCTGAAATGTAATCAAACGTAAATAACGCACAAATTAGTGACCTATCGCAAAAGCTACTGGTACAATTTTCACAAAACTTCTTGAAAAGGTGTAGCACAGGCTAAGGAAATCCCATACATGTTTGGAGCCGATCAGACTGAAAGGGAACATTTTCCATATTGTAGCCTATTCTCACAATGATAGCGAAAGTGAAACGTTTTATTTTAAATGATGAATTGTGCAAGCCTGTGTGATTTCTTTCACGTCTTTCAACATAAATAATGCATTCATATGCTAGTAGTAATGCCAGAAATTACCGTTTATAGGCCTCTTAGAAATGATTGTTGCATCTTGCATATTATTTAGATGCGCACACAATCGCGCAGCCATGCAGGCAAAACGATCAAATGTGGCGACGTTTACAATAGGCCTACGTGATAGCCTACAGTTAATGTGAATCGCGGACAATAACCAAAGAAAGGAATTTGCACCTCCATTCACCAATGCATACAGGGGTAACATGAGGTGGGTCAGACAGAAGAGGGGCCTGTCTTAGTAGCCTATTCCTGAATCCTGTCCCTTTCAAACTATCTTAAAATTGTGTGATTAGCCGCCAGCATAATAAAATCTAAATTAAAAGACAAAATCTTATTAGGCTCCAAATGAGTCTAAGCCTCATAGTTTAAAAAAATCTTCAGGTGTAAGTAATAGGCTAAGTCAAAAAACCACATTCTGTGTAATATAGAGGTTATCATAAGATACTCTAGTTTGTAATTTCTTTTAAAGTATACATTTTGAACACAAATGGAGTCACTGGTCCAGTGCATCTGTGTCCAGGGGTTCATAATCCATCCATGCCATTCCTATGTCCGTCAAAAGTTAATTTTTGACTGACCTAACGACTTGTTTGTGATTTTTAATAATATTTTTGCATGGTAGGAAATGTATTGAAATTCTGTTTGAGGGTCCCTCAGACCCCACCACAGATTTGGTCCCCCCCAATGTTTACATCATGACTACGGCCTTGGCCTTGCATAACTTGCATTGAATGTTACATGCTACCCATTACACCTTGTCCATTTGATGATCTGTTTCCTCTCTGTGTCTTTGTTCAGAGCTCACATTATGTACACCAGCTCGTCCAGATTGCTGATGGGACAGAACTTGCCTGTGCCTTTGATGCCTGCTGCATTGCAACGGGTTGATTCAACAATAGTGCCCACAGACACTCCACCCTCTCTACACCCTTCTACCACCCCTTCCTCTGCCTCCACCTCTCCTCTCCTCTCCTCTGCCCTCCACCCTGGCCTCTCTCCTCTCCTCTCTCTGTTAGGTCTTACCCATCTTGCACCTCCCGGAGCCCACAACAGACGCTCGGTGTGTTAAGAGGGTCAGGAGTTCAGCATGGGCTCCATGCTTCTCTCTGTCTCTCTCTCTATCCCTCTCTCACTCTCTCCCTCCCTCCTTCTCTTTGCTGTGAAGAGGCTTCGGCGCCGCAGTGCGAGGGGTTTATAATTATCTGCCGTTGGCATTCACTGCAGGTTCAAGCGCAGTGCAGGGGCTGGCACTGACCAGGGGGATGTGCTTGGCTAAACAGCACTGATTAGTTCTCCCTAATTGTGAGCCCCATGTTTTTTTTTCTTCCTCTTCTTCTTCTTCTTCTTCTTCTTCTTCTTCTTCTTCTTCTTCTCCTTCTTCCCAACCCACCCCCCAAGCCTCGTACCAGAGCTCTCCACAAGTATGAATGTTCACGAAAACCCCACTTTTTTTACTGTGACCCTGTTCTGTGGCCCGATTTTCTTTCTCTCTTTTTTTGTTTGCCCCTGGCATCATCCTGCTAGTTAACTGTTAGCTGCAGCCTCATAAGAGGCCTCCATAACTTTCACTGAGTTCCCTCCGGGCAATCAAAGGGGCTCCATCGACACCTGTGACTGGGGCATTTGGAGATATTATTTCAGACCCTGGAGCAGCTAAACCCACGTCTCTTGAAAGTAGCCCTTTTTTTGTTGACCTAAGCTAAAATTGTGCTCAACAAACAGATTTGTTTTGAAACAGATGTATGCAATGTGTGCAATGCATGTGTGCCCCTTTTGGTCCCTTCTCTGTTTCGCCCTGTCTTGTAATCAGTGAAGGATCTCACGGTTGACCAAACCCGCTAAACCCGCTTCTAACATAAAGAGCACACCTTCTTCAACGAATGTAAAAGCTAATCAGCAAGCTACGCTAAAGGGCCTAGCATGAGTGGGGAGAGAACAGGGGAAAGGAGCAACAGCAGTGAAGCAACTGTGTGAGCTGGAGGCTGGCCAAGTCCGAACCCCTCTGCAGGCTCTTCATCTCCAGAGAACCCAGGGGATGAGGAGGGGGGAGAAAGTGAGACGAATCACTCAGGGAGAAAGACAGTTTCTCATCTCCTTTCATCTGGTGATTTAAAACAGAGTCTCCATTGTTGATACTGTAACGCTTTGGTTTGGTAGATATTATCGTGTGCGCTGAGGTGTTGATATTATCAAAAATCTGAGTTGCGATGTGGGACTGTTTGGAAAGCGTGACGCTTTCAGTTGAGTCCAATTTGAAATATGGCCATGTGTGTGTGTATGTGTGTGTGTGTGTGTGTGTGTGTGTGTTTTCCACACTTGGTAATCTATTCTTTATTTTTCTTTGGCTGCACTGAGGTGGGGAAGCATTTTTTGTAAATGGACAGAATGAGGCAGTGTTATCCAGCACATTCAGAGCCAGCTAGAGGACAGACACTAATTTTGACATGGGTCTGTCTGGAAATCAAAAAAGAGAATGGAGTTGGTGGGGGGGGGGGAGGGGGGAGGGGGGGGGCGGGGGTGCTGGGGGGGGGTGGGGGTGGACAGATGGGTGGTGGTCGGATGGGCTGGGGAGGGTAGGGGGCGCAGCTGGCCAGCAGATTGCATTCCAGACAGAGCCCCCAGTCTGGGCTTCACCAGGGGGAAAATGGTGCCGCCTCAACAAGTCTCCTGGGCATCATGGAAGGCTCCCATCCTAACCGCACCGAATCTGGCTTGGGCCGCGCATCAGGGCCTAGTTTTTCCATCAGTGGGGCATTGTGAGCAGGTCAGTGGCCGTCATACCTTTGGTGCCCTTTTCGAGGTTCTGAGGTTGCCTGGAAACCAACTGTTTATGGTCTGATTATTTTAGCATGGAAGCCAGTGAAACATCTCCCACTAGGAGGGGAATGGAGCAGCAAGTCATAATGTTTACCACAAAATGAAGGGTCATGGACACCTTCAAGATTTATTTTTCTCCTGTTAATTGCACATTAGCATTTCAAGGTTTGATATTTCACTGCTTAGCCCGCAGTGCCAGTGACTAATATGTAAAGGGGAAAACATGGCAGAATGTCCAGAATATGAAAAGCCAAAATGTAAAAGGTATGAGGTGTCATTGCTGTGCTATCAATCAATTCTCTGTTTATTACCACTTTATTACATCAGCGATCTAATGTTAGATTTGATGGACTTCCACTATGCAAGTTAGTCTCAGGTAAACTCACAGCATGGTCAAGGCCACATTGCTGTATTTATTTGTGCGTCAGATCAGAATTTTCCAGTGGAGTGCCTGGCAGGCAGGGCTGGGCGAGTGGGTGCGTCAGTGGGCAGAGAGGGCAGACAACAACAGGCCCACATGACGCAGCAGCGTTAAGCTACCCACCCCCACGCCCCCACCACACACACACACACACACACACACACACACACACACACACACAGCAACAGAACAGACTGCCCCTGGAGATGACACAGCCAAAGTCAACAGGCCTGATCCCTCATGAGTGTAATGGCCTGACGACATCAGAGAAGTGACGGAGCCAGCAGGTCAACAAAGGTTCTCACAGACCATGCAGGAGAGTGAAACAAAGATGAGAACAGGGTTCTGGAGAGCCTATAGGAAGGAATACAGTTACATCTCAGGGACCTGTTTTAGCCTACACAAGCAACTGCAGTCATTTGGAGTCAGACAGTGCTTTCAGCATGCGTTGTGCATTATCCATGGTAGACAATGCAAAGAAGTGAATAAACTGAGAACAGAAGAGTAAATCTTACTCTCCACCATTTTGTCTTTCCAGGGAGAGAATTCCCTCTGAAAAAAAAAATCAACCACAGAGAGAGAGAGCATCTGCACTCTTAAAAATCAACTCCAACTTCAACCAGATGTGCTTTTCGCTCGAGAGCCAAGCCTTTTACCAGCAGTCCAGCCTCCTTGTTCCTCCCCAGGGGTGGACATGCATAATAACAGAGCTGTTTCATGCAACAGGTAGTCCCTCACTTTCACAGACGCTGCACACCAGGAAGTAACCGGCCAGCAGCAGCAGTCTCCTCCACAGCCTCTCCTCCGACACAAAGACCAGATCTGGACCGCAGACAAGACGATATAAGTAAAAAATGTCAGGGTTGTAATTATTCACCCTAGCGAGCGCTATGTAGTGACAATGAACACATGAGCACGAGGAACCCCCCCCCCCCAAGCTTCTCTCAAACCCCAACTAAGGCAAAGTAGAGGGTTATTATTATAACCTCTGATACAAGACAAACAGAGCTTCCAGAGATGAGATCCTGGCCAAATTTTTCTTTTTATTCGACAAAGGATGCTAAAGGGGGATGGGAGAGCCTGGAATGTTTGACTCCCAACCTTGAAAAGATCAAGGAGGGGGTCTTAAGCTAGTCAAGCAGAACTGTGAAGACTATTGACTTTTTCTTAGGAGGTCACTGTCATTTCCCAACATACTGATTAGTTTAGGTTTTCCTTCAAACTGAATCAAGTTTACTATGGTTTATGTGTAAAGATATTGTCATGTTGTTTTAGTAATGTTAACAGTTACCTATTTGTAATGTTAAGATGAAAGAGAGGGTCTACACACATATGTGCATGATTGTATATTTAATATGACATCCCAACATATTTAGACGTTTTCTACATTCACAAAATCTATAGATTCAGATTAGATTGTGAAGTTTAAAATGAAGTAAAAAAAAAAAACACGGAATTAACTCAATAATACTGCATAAAATACTCTTTGTAAATAAGTTTTAAACAACTGCCCTAAAATGCTTGGCAGTCAATGACAATTCCATTGGTAATTTGAGTTTGGTAGTGTGGTGCAGTTAAACTTCAATTGCACAACGTGTGTTTCTTTTATGTCTCAGCCTTGGCCCACATCCCCCAGTGAGATGTTTTATGGCTTGTGGCTGACAGTTTAAAGTCAACAGTTTGCTACATTAATTCTGTGGGCTTTTAGCAAGTCTAGGTAAGGAGGAACCCCCTTCAAACAAACAGGAGGGGGAACAAAGACAATCCGGGCGAGGAAAAAAGGTGTCTGCTGAAAGAATTTGTGTCATCTTTCAACTGCTGCTGGTGGTGGCCCTCCTGGTAGAAAAAGGTGTTCCCTTTCTGACATATCAGGAAGGCTGAGAAAAGGTAGCCGAACTAGAAGACGTGATGAGTTGACTTGCAAATCCGGATTAAGAAAAAATAAGAATAAGTAGTGACTTTGCAAATAAAAGATAAATAGTAAAAAAAGCACTAAATCAAACGTCTGGAAGTAATACAGTCCTATGAGTCTTCAGTTTCTTCTTTTCCCTCTGATTCATCCAAATTTTGAAAATATATATTTTTTGGTCATCTTCATGCCAGAGAGGGGATGGTTTTGTGAGCTCTTTTGTTTTCCCTTTTCCTCTTTTTGTTTTTCCTTTCCTCCTCTCGAGCAGCAAGTCTTTAGTCAAAGTCTTGCTTTGACAGGTGAAGATCAACTGGAGCCATCGCTACTAGCAACCATGTGGGACTGAAGGGAAAGGTCACCCCGGGGTCATCGGCAGCTCAGTTATTCTATCCCTATTCAATAATACACCCAACCCCCATCGGGTCAAAGGTTACCTACAACATACCTTTCCACCTTTCCACAAACACTGCACTAGTTTCCAAATGACTGCACTTCACAGTTCAACTGTTATGGAAAATAATGACATTTTACATACCGCTGCTTTAAATATTAAAGAATCTCTTCTCTTCAGAGAGGGAGAGGGAGTACAGCACAGCTTAATTATGTATCTTTGTACTGATGGATTTTTATGCGCGGCACTGACCATCACGTCAGGTCGTTTCTGGATCCCAAATGAATTAAATAATAAAAGTGGTCTGGCAATTACATTAGTGATTATTGCCGTGCCAATTGTGCTTGTCAGGGATGACTGATCTCTGTGGAGACAGTAAAGTATACTTAACAAGGCTTTACTTTGTGGTAAATGCGCAGCTTTTTATCTCTAATTAGTAGTTAATGTGAAGCATATGGAGGAGAACACATCATTCCTCCACACCCTAACTCCCTCATCCTCACCTCCCTGGGAGATGGAGCCACTTTGCTAATAACAGACCCATATTAGACTTTTAAATGGGACCAATGCTCAGGGATGGCAGTGGGGATTGCAAACAGCTGCAAATGGGGGGGGGGGGTTGTTTTGATTTGCCATTTCATTTCCTTTTGTCGACGGACGCTGGGATTTACAAAACATCTATTCCGATTCGGCTTTCTTTTAGATCGCTAGTTAGGTAGTTGGTCACTTGACTGCTTATATTCACAGGACTGCAATGGGTTTCATCTTTGGCATTTAACATGAGCCTGATGGCAACGGATGCTTCTGGTTTGGACTTCATTAAAAGCTCCAGCAATGAGACTGACCTCAAGGTGAGCTTTGTAGCTGCACTCTGTGCGTGTGTGAGTTTACGTAAGCGACCAGAGGAAGGATGGGGTTAAAAATCAACAAATTCCCATCTCCTGCCCGCCTCCTGCCCCCGAACCCCTTGACCAGTGCTTCCCCTGGCCCGTCCTGGCCGAGATAGCTCCTCTTGGGAGACAGACACAGATAATTGGTCACAGATTTTTGTTGGCAGGACACAAAGGGACCTCCTATTCACCCCTGCGCAGCTGCCCCATTGACATTTCGCGGACGGCCTCACCCCGCTGCTCAAGACCGCAACACTGTGCTCTCTCTCCCCCACAGGGTCCCTTCTGTGAGGAAGAGCACAGGCCGAACCACCACCACCACAATGACCCCCACCACACTGCCTCTTTCAGGGGGTACAAAAGAGCCATCGGGACGCATCCATCCTGATGACCCTGACCCTCAACCCCTTCTATTGCCCTGCCCCCCCCCCAAGATCTATTGCCCCTGGCCGTTATGGGTTGCCTTTGATATTGGTGGTACCACCAATTACAGATCAACGTGGGTGTTTTGAGAAATGCACCTGTTTGATGCACAGCAAAGGGCAGTTATCTCGTTATTGCCATCAGGGGTGAGTTTCCCCCCATTAAAGCAGCATGCTCTTTGGTATAGCACATCATTGGTTGTATTTAGCAAAATTATTCAATTTAGTTTTTGTAGTTCTGTGTGGTCAGTTGGGAAATTGGCGTACAAACTCTAAATATAGTTAATAGCTAGTAACAGACAATCTTTTCACAATGATGTGCAGCCAAAGAGAAAATATCTATTTAGTAATAAAAATTTTATGCATTTGACATAATTTCAAATGGGACTTTTTTGAGACCACATGAAAATACATAAAACCAGCCAATGACATTATGGTATTGGCATGAATGTTGCTAAATCTTTGTTTCCAAAGTCTCCATATGATGTATATTTCAGATTCTCCAGTGACAATAGAAGGGTTGATAAATGTCTGGTAATCTGTTGGTTACATGTCGTATGAGCTTAAAAATCCACAGCCCCTGGAAACACTTGTAAGTAGAGCAACACATTTTTTGAGAGCTTCCTGGGCTTTCTGGCAGCTCTATCTACTTTAATGGGTCACATGTGTTGAGCTGATGTATGGAGGTAAGTGAGACAGCATCAGGCAAGACCGGCAGCCGAAAACTCTGCAAAAAAAGAAAAAGAAAATTACACATAAAAAACTAGACGATGAAAAAAGATCTTTAGAGCGATACTTTAGTAAAAACATCACTGAGATAAGGCATGACTGTAATAGCAGTTGCAACCTGAATAGCGACTCACAGCAGACAATGCTGGATCTCTCGTGCAACCCTTGCTAGGCTGTCTCCAGGGACTCGTGGTGTGCCATAGGTCAACCACCCCTTTCCTGACGTGCCATATGTTAAAGGAATTCAGCTCTGCATTGGAGGAGCCTGAGCCCCCTACCCCCCTAACGTTCCAAATTACTAACACATACATCCCAGCACGGCCTGGGCCTCCATCTCCTTTCTGGTCCACTCAAATACCTTAACAAATGTCGACAGATCACGGTCCGAGCTGTAAATCTCTTAGAATAATGGAAATTTTCAATCACTAAAGAAAGAGCTAGAACCGTTACATTTCGTTACATTATTTTGAAATAAAAATCTTGATGATGAACACAACTTGTTATTTGATTATTGTTTTTTTTTCCCTTACCGGCGATTTGATTTTCATGACGCTTGACCATCTAATACAAACAATCCATGCATGACTAACTCGAGACATGGTTTGCATGTAAAACAGACCTGATTTTTTTTCCTGTCATTCACACAAAGTAGCCAGATAATAAAACCATTCAAATACATTATCTAGATCTTTAGCTTTATTCAGGCTTTCATCAACAAGTCACTTTAATGGTATTTTGTCACTTTTGAATTTCTCCAGAGTTATCTAGTTATGAGGTTAATTTGAGGGGACACATTACGCATACTAATTTGTGGATGGTAGAAATATTAAAAGGGGATGTTACACCAAAAATCTGGTTGTTTTTATATTCCAGTGCTGATAAATTACACTGTTGATTTACAAATGTGAACTTTGTAACTAATATGTCTGTTGATAAAAGATATGAAAACATATTACATTATTAATGCACTTTATTAGCCTCCTTCAAGTGAATTAAACACACTTCTGAACTGTTCTATTACAGTTTGGCACTGTAGCCTAATTTACCTGCCAGTGTAGCAGCTAGTCAGGATTATTATCCAGATGCTGCTGTGGCCATTTTCATTGTTTTTCCTGGATCTGGTCAGGTAGACTAGTGAGGTGATTTTCAACCACCAAGTAGTCACACACCAGACCTTGAAAGAGATAGATCTGGTTGAAGATCCAGTGGGGTTCGCCAGTGGTCGAGGTAAGGACTCCTGAGCAATACTGAGCCTTTTGTTTTCTGCTGCAGCCCCCTCCCACATTCCTGTTTTCAGAGAAACTCCTTAATGAGGCCAATTAAATGTTATTAGTAATCATTCCAACTCATTATAGGCGGTGGCTGTCTGTTGCACTCCTCCGACGGAAAAGTAGAGGCGAAAACCAGCTCACTTCTATGGTCTTTCCATTAAATGAACTGCTAAGCAATTAACAGGGCTTCATAAATCCAACATTTTTTTAAGTGTGTGTAACAGTCTGCACAGACGAATGAGCTTTCAACAATATTTAACTTTTCAACCGATTTATACTGTATCTGCTGCAAGACACCTTTGATGTTCTCGAAATGAACACCATTTCAATACATAGTGCACTACTTGATGAATACCTATATCAAGTCATTATAGTGAAATAGTGAAGATTTTGAGTATAGCTCCTGAGTGTAAAAGTAGAACCCTCAGGAGAAAGTAGCTGCATTATCAAGCTGTTAGCCTCACAGTTGCTGCATGTATGGAATGACCATTTATGGTATAAATCCCAGGGATGCTCCTCAGAATGTCTGCTTGCAGGTCTGTAGCATACTGAGAAGCACCAACGGTGGCGGCCGGGGTTGATGGACGTCTGTCAGCCAGCTTAGCGGGAAATGAGCCAAAAGGAAAACAAACGTGCAGTGAGGCTCTAGGGGGAGGCCATGTGCTCCGAGACACTGGGGGGACGAGCCAGCGAGGAGGAACAACAGGCCCCGCCGGCCAACCGGGTGTGGCACGGACCTGGCCCGGGCGCGCACCGGGAGCCGGGCCCCTCGCCATCTGGGTGGCGTATTAATCTGGAATTTGTTTTGCATTATCGGAGCGAAAACAAGCCGGTGGAAATAAAACACGAGCAGACATAACACAAGACCCACCAGTCGCAGGGATGGGCGCCCGGGGCAGCCCACAAAAGCTCCGGTCCAGTGGGAACACTAGGCTGGAAAATGGCGGGGGGTCGGACTCCACACACACGGTGCCAGGCAGCTGCTCTGGCCCTTCATATGCACAGACTAGCAGTCAGAGACGCATGATGTGCTTTCTACTTCTGGTATGGGCACACATGTGGCACAAAGTCTATGGACACAATTAAACAGGCCTTACAGATACAATGTTTAATCTATGTTGAGTACCTGTTATGTAGGCTACATTTATCTCTCTGTAGTCTGGCTTGAGCACAAACAACCAGGTATTTATGCTCTAAAACCTTGGACCTCCATTAGCTTACAAATACAATCCTTGATCATAGTGAGGCGTGTAATGGCATAAACATGTACGCACAACACCGTTTAAGACCCGTGGCTTTTTAAAAGCGTAACCTCGCTGCACCTATTCTCACACCCCCGCAGATTCCAGGGAGGAAACTCCATCTCCTTTTAACTGCAATGCAATATGCTGGGCTTTGGAGAGAGGCACAGCTCAGCCATACGGGATAACCATACATGCACAGCGCTCTGTGCCAGCACTGTAAACACTTTAGCAGTTTCCACTGTGTGGGACAACGTTAAGAGATTTTCCTGACTAGTAAACAAATACTCAAAGTGAACTCAGAGTCCTTTCTCTGCTAATATAAACGTAACAAAGAGTTTATTTGGTAACACTTAATTAGAACAGCCCAATGTAAGACACTATAAAACAGGTGAATCAGTGTCTCCCCGATGAAAAACACTCTAATGTTGGTTTATTATGCAAAATTAATATGTTTACATTTCTGAACAACAATGTCTGTGTAGTCAAAACAAAACAAACAAATAATTAAAAAAGTGCAAATTGGCAGGTTTCTTTCTTGAAAAAGGAAACAGTCGACATTAGAAAAGGTTTTTATCATTTATTGATCTTGTGCATTTTTAAACACTTGGTAAAGTGTGCAAAAACATAATTTTAAGATTATTGAGAGGAACCAATGTGTGGAATCCTGTTTATTAGCTTTGTGTCTGTAATAGCACTGAATAGATATCTCTGTACTGGTTGATTGAATAGTTCAGGAATGTGGCGTGAATGAAGACTTTCCCCATGACGTCCAGCCTCACAGTTTATTTAATTATGCACCCTACTGCACATTCTTAAGAAATTCACTGGCAAAGGTCAAAAGTCACCCAAATATTATTTATTATAAAATGCTATCAAACAACACCATTGAAGAAAAAGGCCTAGCTTAACTATTTTGTAAATGTATATATTCAAATCTAAAACTGATATAGGTCTATAAGTGATACTGTGGCCCAACCAATCTTATGATAACTTCCGACTTTGGGTTTACCTTTGAATTAGCTTTTGCAACAGCTAAGCTAGCTATGCTTGCTACTTTCTTTACCATTAGTAAATAAATTTAGTTGTTAGTTAGTAGGCCCTATAGCTTTTAGCTTTTGTAAAATTACTTTTCTCTGCACTTTTGGGCACTTTTATCTAGGGAGAATATCAATTGGTCGATGAATCATTACAAACATCTTACAAAATTAATTCCAGCCTTTCTGATGCACATGTGATTGTTCTAGCAAACATTTGTGTAGAGATCTTTGGCCAGCACACCACTGCCACATGTTAATTTGTGACTATGGGTTTATCACTAAACACAATTACTCAAGAAAAATGGTAGTCTTGGGACATGTTAATTCAATTAGGTGACAGAGTCAAAAGATGTCATAAGTGACACTAAGCACATAGCCTACTCAGTGCGAGCTGCAATGGCCTTCACGTGTTTGTGGTTTACAATCTCTGTCATGCGCTTCTTGGAGTCCGAGGCTTGTGTAAGTTCTATTACATACTTGCATAAGGAAATCACTGTTTCCCCGAGCCTGGAGTCCTCAGTAGCTTACTCAAGATATTTCTAAGAAGAAAGCATTTGCCTTCTAGCAAACCAAACATTACTGTAGACACTGCAGACTGCACTAAGACCATAGTGGGAGAATCCAGCTGAGGAAAGTAATTGGATGTCTACTGCCCTAGTTAAAAAATACCAAACTGTATTCATTTCTAATAGTGATTCTTTTTTTCCAGTCCAGAGTACAGTATGTCCAGGTTAGCTGGGGAAAGTCAAGGAATGCTCTGCAGCAATGTTATAGAATTGGTAAGAGGTAGTGAGTCTGCCTTAGGGTGGGGGAGGGGGCACTGTTCCCAAAAACCCTCCCCCTCCCCCATCCCAAGACTTGACACGTTTCAAGCTTGCCATAAAGACGAGACACTGCCCTCAATTTCCTATGAAAGAGGCCTAAACAGGGAGTGAGCAACAAAGGATACTTTCTTTCCCTCCTGGCTGCTAGGAAAATATGATTATTGTTTGGGGCTCTTGGTCTTTTATTTTTCTCAAAAAATGTTTGTATAAAAGGAAAATAAGTGTGTGTGTGTGTATGTTTGTGTGTGTGTGTGTGTGTGTGTGTAAAGAGAGAGAGAGAGAGAGAGAGAGAGAGAGAGAGAGAGGGAGTACAAAGAGAAAGCATATGACTGAAAAGCTACAGAGGCCAAAAGCTGTCAGTTAATTTATGGGGTGTCCCAGGAGAGATTAACTGGCTGCTTGACTTATTTATTTACCAATGAGCATGTTTTGGTTGTGCCTTTTTTCACATATGCACTGGTTGATAGATTTAGTGTGTGTGAATGTTGTCTCACTCTCCATCTGCCTGTCTCTTTCTCTCTCTCTCTCTCTCTCTCTCTTTCTCTCTCTCTCTCTCTCTCTCTCTCTCTCTCTCAGAAGGCCTGAGTTAAGGGAAACAGTGATGGCCATTTTGACTGGGTTTCAGATTATGGAGTAATGCTGAATCACATGTCTGTGTGCTGCAGCTGGGTGGTCAATCAGGCCTGAATGCTCACGCTCCTCTTTCCCTGGGCATATATCACTCTCAAGATATGTCTGAAGATGAGATCTGGGAGTGAAGGTGTGCATGTTTCAAATTATCCTCGCGAGCACTTTATTTGTCTATCGGCCGGTATCAGAGTGAACCCTGAAATCTGACAAATTGCTGAAAATTGCACACATGCAGCCCCAGTTTGGAGTCCGGACGCGCCGGGCCCATCTGGTAGTGATCTGGGGCACAAAGAGCCCCTCTGCGGAGTGTCACATTCACTCCCCTTGTGCAGCACAGCACAGGGCAGCACAAGGGAAGATGCTCCCCACTCCTGCACCCCTCTCGGTGGGAGGTGCCGGACAGAGAGGGAGAGGTCAACCAGCTCTGGGCCAGTTCAGGGCCAGATCCAGGAGAACTAGTGAATCTGGGCCAGAGCCAGGACAGGTCCGATGCGGCGCCGGCTGGCTTGTTTTGGCCGAGGTCCTGACTGAGCATTCTTCAGCGCTTCTCTCAGCAGCAGCAGCAGCATCGTCAGCGGCAGAGGCAGAGAGCAGCCGCGGGTTTCTAATTGAAAGCCACGGAGATGAATGCACGCCCATGACAGCACAGCGCTGCACACATTTCAAAGGGGCTGCACAATCTGGCAACTTTAAACATGGGAGATAAAAGATACGGGGGGATAGTTTCCCGGTGTTTGGCACCCGCTCAGCCCCAGACTCAAATGATTATGGCTTCAAAAGGCAACGCAGCACTTCTGGGTTGCTCTCTTATGCGAGGATTCTGGAGACCAGTAGACATCATGGTGGATTACTGATCCTTGTTATCATGTGCCAAGATGTGCAATTTTGGTATTGTCCCTTCCCACCATGCGCACATGAGTGATGCATTATCATATTCTAAGCTAATTCATCTTCTGCACCCACTGTTTGCTTCTGCTGTAATAAATAAACTAATGCACATGAAAGGCTCATAAACACATAATGAAAAAGCGATGGTGGGTACTGGAATATCTGAGATCTGTATGTTTTGAAAGGTTTACGTTATGAGGTAATTTACTTGAGTAAATGTTTAGCAGACATTTTCTTTGCTCCTCGTCGATCAAAAAAAAAAAGACAGAGAGAGACAGTGAGAGAGTTTTGTCTTTGACTGCAGTCTAAAGATGTTGTTTTGCAGGGGTAGGTTGGTGGTCTCTGTGTGTTCGGCCAGCTTCAGACAGACATTGTTGGGGTAAAGCTCTGAACACAGCTGCAGAGGTTCGAAGGTCTCAAATTCCTCCTTGCACAGTTTCCTGCCCTCAAACCTAAAATCCAGACCGGCCCCTTAATAGCTCCCCACACCCCCCCACCCCAGATCCCTCCCTCCCTGCCTGAAATCCATGATGTCATCTCTGCGTTTTTTCCCCTGTTTTTCTTATTTTTTTCTCCCCCAGGCTTCCATTGTTTTTAAATATTAACAGGTGGTGCTGGTGGTGGTGGAGGTGGTGGTGGTGGTTGCGGTGATGATGATGGTGGTGGTGGTGATGCAGGGGAGATTGTTCCTGTCCCCCCTCCTTGCAATCTGGAGCCTTTAACCATCACATCTGCCTTGCCTTTCACTTCCTCCTTGCGTGTTTGTTCATGTGTATTTGTGTTTCTTCTCCCCTCTCCTGTCGGGGAGAGAGGCCAGTGAGTGATCACTTGGGCTTTGATGATACTGGCCCCCTCTCTGGCTTCCCGTACGCATGACCCTTAGTAATTATGCTGAATGGGCTGCCAGCAGACTGCTATTAGTCCCAAATGCAAAAAAAGTCCAGCAACAACACCACTAATGTGAATACAGAACTTAGAGGTTTTTCTGTTTTCACGCATGTTAACATGACTTTATTTGTTTTGTTTTTTTATTTGTTTTCCTGTTCTGTACTTTCCTCTATGCAGTCTTGGATTTGGGTGATGTGCTAATTTCACCAGATGTGTGCACTGTGTTTGTGACAAAAGGAAGCCTTTACATCCTGAGTCTTTTTAGAAATTGTATTTATTTGAATAAAAGTGATGTAATATCCTGCTGTTGTCCTAAAACTCGATGAATAAAGATGATATTGTTTTGTGTTTACGTTGGAGGAACACACCACAGTCCCACGTCCACTCCAATGTGTCTTTCTCCAAGCTTGTGTGTATAAGCAGTATAAAACGTAGTGGTGCACCTTAAGTGAGGTGGTTCTCTCTTCCAGACAATCAACCCTGACGGATCCCTCATAGCAGGGGAGTTGGAGAAAGGTCCCATCTTCCACTCATTTATCATGGTGATTGGCAGCTCTCCCCATTTCCTGTCTGGGCACAAGACGGCAGCCATCACGGAGCAGCACATCTCAGAGCGTCCAGGGGCCCAGGAGGGGTTCGCTGAGGGTTCCAGGCTGGGTGGAGGGGAAGCTGGGGAGGGCAGGGATGGATGGTGATGCTCCATTTCTCTCCCTGCTCCCAAAGCTTCTCCAGACATCAGCTTATCACTGGCTAGCCCCCACATCTCAAACCTTCTGACAGACTTTTGGATGTTATTTAATATGATGTGTGAGTGCATGTGTGTGTGTGTGCATGTGTGCGCGCGCCTGTGTGTGTGTTGCTGTGTGTGTTTATGTGTGTGTGTATGTGCCTATTCTCTCTCTGAAAGTGAGAAAAAAAAAACTTTTCTTGAAACTTCTTTTCTTTTTTTCCGGATCCCTGATGTCCGTGTGGCGCCCGCGTCATGCTGAAACTGTCATCACCCCCAGCGACTAACAATGGGCTGTTTGGGTTTGGGAATATTTCTTTCATTATTGCTTTGGAATTATTACAGTCAGTATCAGTGGCATCTGCTCTGTGGTAGTGTGCTTTAGCTACCGTACCTCCCCTATGCAGTCTATATATATTGTTAGACCATAAGACTGAGATTCAGAGACAAAATGCTGACACTGCCTTGGCAGCATATGTTTATATTCATGTAAACATCACACTAAATACTCCAACATGTTGGTGCGCCACTTTCAATACTGTCCTTCAAAAGTGACTTCTTAGGCGGATAACTAGATCCCTGAAATTAGACTGCGGACATTATTTGTGGTTATAAAGCACTAGCGGTCAAGATATTAAGGTGTCTGTCTCACTCTGGAAATGTGCTATGTTGACTCATCACGGTCCTCGCCTTTGCCAGTGAGTTAGGTGAGTAGGCGCACAATGAAGAACAGACACCTAATTCTCCTCTTGTCACGCAAAAGGACTTACAGCAAGGCAATTACACCGAGATGGCAAATGGAAAAAAAAATCAAATACATTTGAATTCCTGATGGCTCACATGCACAGGACAATACATTACTACATATACACACAAATAAAAAGTTGTAATAACCAAGGCAGCAGGAGCAAAGCGAAAAACAACAGGAGCTGAATTATTAGCTGAAGTTCACTGAAAAATAAAACCAGACAAAATACCAGACAAAAGGAGAAACTTTTTCGGAGGCTTACTAATGATGTCTCTAATGGACACAGAGTATAGCGCATCAAGACATTATTCTCTATTAATTTGCCGATGAGCTGCTATGGCTTTGCAGAGGTTCTGAAGGATCATTCTTATTTCTGGCTTCCTCTCCTCACATTTACATTAGCGGGGCTTTGACATAACAGACGAGGTTTGCTTTTGATATTGTGAATCCTTTGTTGAAAGGAGGCAGTGTTCAGCATCAAAGTCTGCACTTTCTTTTGCATTTGGCCTTTGATGCCTTTGCCAATTTAGACAGGCAGAAGGGATCACATCATTAGGATTCGGCTTAATGCAATACCTTTAAAGAGATATGGGACATCAGAGATGTAGCTGACTGACAGTGAGCTGATTTAATGATGGTTGCTGCCTCTGCTTCTGTTGATACTGGCCTGTTGTTTGTCTTATTCACATTTTTAGTCTCGGAATTACTTTAGAACAGAGGTAGCATGCTTTAAATTCCTGCAAATTGCATTTACACAGATTGATTGATTTAACTGATGAACTTAAGCGTACAGCAGTACTGAGGTGTGGACTTGAATCTCATGACATGTATTCAAGTGTCTGATCCAATTCAAGAGATGGAAGACTCCATACTGCGTAACTTTTTTAGACGGGAAAATATCAACTGTTTGAATGACCTACTGCATCTATAAACAACTGTATACTACTGTCTACACTGCACTATATCTTTTGTCCTGTCTATGCACCACATACTTTGTATATCACATTGCACTTTTTCTGCTTTTTTGCACTTCTGATTAGACACAAACTGCATTTCGTTGTCTCAGGTACTTGTACTCTGCACAATGACAATAAAGTTAAATCTATCTAATCTAATCTAATCTGATACGTACTCTGAAAGAAATGTCCAGTTATGACAATACCACAAAATGTGTGCCTCCTTCAATTAATCTTAGACCCCCTTCAGAGATCCAGTAAAGCACATACAAGTCTAATAATCTTCATATGAAATAACACTGATGATGTATTTCTAATCAAAGGCTTTGTCTAGACTGTACTCTTCCCCTTTCTCGGTACAGTACTGAGACAATGCTGAGGTTTTCCTATGTTGTTCTAGGACAATACCCGTGTCTGTAACAATAGCAATGCTGTTCTTGGAGCCTGGTCCCCCCAACCCCAACCCCAGCCCCACACACACCCCCTTCCCCTGGCTCCCATTCTTTAGCCCAAGGTCCGCTCAACACCTGCTGTGCACAGTGAGAGCAGGGAACAACTGGAGACATGTTGTAATTGTGTGTGGGGGTATGCATGTGCGTGAGCTTGTGTGTGTGTGTGTGTTTCTGTGTCTGTGTGTCTGTGTCTGTGTGTGTGCATGTGCGTGAGCTTGTGTGTGTGTGTGTGTGTGTGTGTGCATGTCTGTGTCTGTGTGTGTGTGTGTGTGTGAGTATGTGTGTGTGTGTGTGTGTTTGTGTGTGTGTGTGTGTGTGTGTGTGTGTGTGTGTGTGTGTGTGTGTGTGTGTGTGTGTGTGTGTGTGTGTGTGTGTGTGTGTGTGTGTGTGGTCACACGGCTTTTCTGTGTGTGGGAGACAGATGCACGTCCAGATTGGCACGGCCTCCCCTGGTCCACTTTAACCCTCTCCTCAATGCCACACTCTGTCGCCACAGGGGCTTTGGGTGGACGCATGCCGCCACAGAAAAAGACGTGGAAACAATGTTTGGCGCAGCGAGGCAGAGATTACGCAGCTCTGTTTGGCTTTGGGTCCAGTAGTGGGGCCTAATCCGAAGGTGCCAGGCTACTGCAATTTGGGCCCTTTGCCTTTGGAAACTATGCGCGCCATGCCATGGAATGCCACCCACACTATCAATAGTCTTTTACATGGTCAAATTAATGAACATTTTAATAAGTCCATGCAGTTATGTGTTATATGTTTTGTCTGCATTGTGTGTGTGTGTCTCTGTGTGTGAGTGTGTGTGTGTATGGTTGTGTGTGTGCATGTATGTGTGTGCATGTGTTTCATGGAATCAAGTGGGAAAGAGAGTGTGTTCTGGAAAGAAATAATGGTGTATGTGTGTGTGTGTGTTTGTGTGTGTGTGTGCGGGTGAGAGAGAGAAAGAGAGAGAGAAAGAGAGTGCTAGGGCATGAGAGAGGATTACTAGTTGAAATAGCAATGGATCAACTTAAAAACAACATTGACTTGATTTTTAAATCACCACCATTGGAATGAATGAGTATTGCAGCTGTCTGTTTGAACAGCTGTCCATTTGCAGAAAGCCCCGGCACTCCCTCACACACGCACACATACACACGGCACCCAACACAAAGAATGAAGATGTTGACATTGTTTTGTATTTTTATTGTTTATTGTTTATCTTGGGAAGCACTTGATAAACAATGAATATGTTACGATGTAGCTGAAGAAAAGCAAAACAAATGTGCCACAAAATGACCCAATGGGCCTTTGAAAATATCCCAATGTCCCTTGATAGGCTATTTGACTCTTAAGTATAATAGGCTTTTTATATACAGAATGGAACAGAAATAACCTCATCATTTTTCTGATACACATTTTTTGTAATGTAATGTGGCCAACTTTCTTTCTCAAGGTTTGAGCAAGGTGTGTAGAGATGTCACCTGTGAAGACCACAGGGAGAGGAATTCTCTTCCCCCTCTCAAATTAGAACCACATGAGCCATAGATGTATGGCAACTAAATATATGTCATTTTACCAGCACCCTTCAATTTGAATCAATTATCTCCTTGTGTTACTTCAATGTTATTAATAAGCTTTAAAGCAAAAAATGTTGTCCAAGCCTAAAACCAGGGAAGGTTTGGATTGGCTTTAGTCAAAATTTAGTTGGCCGGTGTATCAAGATGATGATACTGTTCCAAGTGCTGACAATTCATGCCTCTTATGCACATGTCTTTGAAGGCTTTTCTTCCAAGCACACTCCAAACATTGGAGCTATCCATCAGTCAGACACTCATATTTTATGACTCCCTCTGGCAAGAACTTTGAATGCACACACTTATGTCTTGTGGGGTGGGGATGGGGGACAAGGGTTATGGGGTAGCGGCATAAGGGTGGGAGCTGGGTAAGAGGGGGTGGGTTTGTGGGGGTGTCAAGAGAGGCAGAGATGAGGGACCCTAAAGTCCATAATGCCAGACAGAGCTTTCATTCATTTTCCACTGTGTTACATGGGCTCATTTCTGCCCATTGCCTGGACCTCTGCAACACTGCGTCTGCCTGTCTCTGTGGCCTTTGGAGAATATGGGCTTCAGTCCAACGGCGACACATGTTGTCAAACCAATGAGTGTCGATGAATGTGAATAAGGGTGTGTGAGACATGTTTGCAAGCATGCATGTGAGCGTGCTTTACTCCCTCTGTCTATCTATCTCTCTTTTGACCACACACACACACACACGCACACACACACACACACACCCACAAACACACACACACTTTTTTTCAATCTTTCTTTGTAATTGCCCTGCCCAGTTATATTGGAATTAGGCAGCATTGCTAATCAAAGTGCCGATTCTTTAAAAAGACAGCTGTTGTCAAGTGGCTTAGTTCTCAGCCATCTCTGTGTGTGAGGAGCAGCTGAGGTGGTAGTTGCCCGGTAGAAGCTGCCAGGGTGCGGGGTCTAGAGGTCTGTGCCTGTTCCGAGTCCGCACTGCATACACCACACTCACAAAACGAGGTAAGTTTGCTTTGTGTACTTCTGTAACTTCAGAGACATCTCTCATTAGACATTGCTAAGGGTTTGCTTAATGCAGTTCTATCAGGCTTTGTGTGATTTTGTCAGGATTTGAGATGTTGCCATTTTCATCTGTTTGTAAACGAATGACTGCCTCAGTACTTAGAATGATTAGGGCTTTTCTATTCTTCTACCTAATCCTGCATTAAAACAAACATTATTATACCACAGTGTATATGATGAACTAAAATATCTTAGCTTCAGATCTCTCTATAAAATACTGAAGGCCTTGGGTGAGTGCCTGCCTCAGGTGCAAGCATGGTGAGATAGTTCATCCATGGCTTCACTGATGACCATACTGCATGTCCCCTAAGTCTGACTTGTGGCGGTGCATAGCCCACTTGTGTAAACATGGCTGAGTAGTGTTGAGAAAGCTGAATTTATACTCTGGGTTCATGACCCAAATACCAGCTGACTCTAAAACAGATCGGGACCTAGGGTGAGCCAGCTCCGGACCAGAGGATGATTCAGGAAGGGGGGGTTATTGCTTGTAAATCTATTCTCAGTCTTGGGCTATTATTTTCTGCAGATCAAATAAAGCGTGAGTTCACTGAAATTTATAGGACCCAAAGAACAACATGAAACCTGAGTAGCGAGTGCTTCTGAGTGTCCTGGTCAACTTGAGCCGGGCCATTTTCCCCTATATTATGCCATTTACTGTTTAAATTAATCGTACAACTACTGCACAGTTTAACTGAACAAAACTCGCATTCAATATATAAATCCCTCCCTGTCTTATGACGTACATGAACAAAGGTCTGTACTTCATTTTGTCTCATGCCATCATACACATGAAATCATGTGGCCATGTGGAGGCATCGTATTCCCAAGAGGGTAGTCAGTGCAAGTGCCATTTGTGAAGCCATATAAAAGGCACCCTTGCAAGTGAAACAGCAACATTTCGTTAAAGTAACATCCACCTCTAGCTGGGTAAAATTGAAATTTAGTTTTGTCACTGAATAATAACATCTTTATAAAGTGGTAATCATTTAGTCTCCTGTGCATTTCCTCAGCCATCACGCCCGCACGAGTATAAGGCACAGTGGGCTAAAACAATGTACAATGGATACTGACCGGACATTTTTGTCATTGCCTGCTCCCCCTCTGAGCCCCAAGGCAGCTGAGGAGCTTGGAAAAGTAGCTGGAGCAGGTGTGTGATTGGTGTGTGTGTGTGTGTGAAACATTGTGAGTGTGTGTGTGTGTGTCTGTGTAGGAGAGGGAAAGGGGAGACTGTATGGAATCCATCTTACATCCTTCCTGTTCTGCTGTCCTGGAGAGAACACATTTAGATCTAGCTCAGCAACAACATATAGTTGCATATCGGAATATTAAAATATGTGCAAATCCCTGCACAGATTCCCCAGCTGGGAATAGCAAGTGTAGCGCAGAGATGGTTATTTGAGAAACAAATCTAAGCCATCCAAGCCGATGCTGAGCTAACTCACAGTCCATTGAGCTAAGCATTAAACAGGTCATTTTACTAAGCTTGTGATTCCATCTAACTTGCATTACAAATAAAAACACCAAAAGGCTTAACTCTTCTAATACTACACAGAATAGTGATCAAGGGTGTATTTCCCTATACACTGGAAACCCAGTCAGTGTGGTGTCAAAATTTGTTAGATGTAGGCCTAGTTATTTTTAGGTAGAAGTGCGACATCATATTACTTTAAAAACAGTTTAGTTTTCACTGCAGTTATAATCTGGAAATCTTCAATCTACAGTGTAGAGGAGGATTGGCCGAGTGGACTTTCTGTGGGTAGTGGTTTAGGTGATGACAACGAGGCAGCACTGCCATTGGAAATCCAGCTCCAACAACATGGCCAGAGTTGAAGAGGCTGGCAGAGATGCCGAAAATTAGTCAATTTGGCAAAAACTACATGTGGATGAAGTTACAACAACCTGAATGAAGACCTTTATTAATGGGAAAGACATGTTATGGCTCCTCACCCTGTTGAGTTTGTTTAACCAACTGGCTCTGCAGCCTGGCGTTGCCAGTTTTAATCTTGCAAGCTTGTTTTAAGCTAGGAGCTTATACAATGGCTCTCAACATAATTTTGACTGTCAGTGCACAGTGGTGACACCCCTAACCCAAACAGCATCCAGTGAGGACTTTCCAGACTCCGGTGTTGAGAAATATGTGTGGGAGGGCACTGCCAGGCTGGAATGAATAGGCCTATCGCATTACTTCTACTAGGTTTATTATCACACAAAATAAATCAGCCTAATTAAAAGGTAACGAGAATAATCATGAGATCTGAACCTCCCCCTTTCAAAGCTTTCAGTCTTCACATCACTTGTTGAGACTCACAAGATCATAGACTCCTTCAATGTGCCCCATGAGGTGCCAGTTCAAGCTGGTCCCTTGGGGCAGATAGTATCAGAGTGACTGACACCTCTGTGACTGCTATCTGCTCTGTGGCATCAGCCATGGTATTGGTTTAAGCGTCCCATTGGCCTGCCAAGCCAATGATCCATCCCATCTTACAATATGATCAAATCAGTGATGAAATCTATACATGCAATACCAAAAAAGACATCTGGCCTTATTCCAAAGTAACACTAATGATGTAAATCCAGTGCAATGAAAGAACAAATCATGCAGATTAATCTAACAGCTCACCACATACAAGTAGCCCAGAAGAACATGGTAAAATGATAACTTTGTCTTCAATTTAAATCAGATTAAGTCAACCTAATACAATTATATACAAAAAACTGCTGGATGAAAGTAATTGTTTGGTATCAGCAGCAGCATAGATATGACAGACCTGGTCTAGGTGGGCCAGATGATTTCTGGTTTCCTCCAGACCGCAATGAGATGGGTCTAACAACAAAAACAAGCAGGCTGGAGCAAAGCTGGGCCCGTAGTGTGAGGATTTTAATGAGGAACATATGGAGCTGCCCAGACACACAGTCAGGGGAAACTCAATCCCTCTCACTTTCTTCCCTCCCACCTGTCTATCCTTCAGTCCAACAGTCCATCTCTCTCTCTCTCTCTCTCTCTCTCTCTCTCTCTTTCTTCCATTCTTTTCCTCTCACACACTAGAACTACATTGTTTAGGTTTTTGTTGTTTATCTTTTTCACAACTGATTAGAAGTTCACAGTCTTAGCAGATTTTCATCTCCTGTTTGGGAATGATGCTCCATGTTCACTGTTTCAAGTAACATATGAAAGCGTTTTTTTGCCTTTTTCTTTCTTTCTTTCTTTCTTTCTTTCTTTTTTTCTTTCTTTCTCTGCTTTCTGTTTATCTTTAACACTTTGTACCAAACGTTCCCTACCCTCTGATCTCTTTTCTCTCTCCTCTGTCTCCCTTAGTATTTTTTTTTTTCATTCGCTCGCCTCTCCAACTCACAAAACGAGACCAGCCGTTCCTTCTCACTGGCCTGGCATTCAGGTCTGCTATGAGTTGGATGGCTAATTTTACCAGACTGACCTCATTCTTCTATTGTATTAGAACAAATGATCCAGTGTCAGTAGAAATACTCTGGCTTCCTCTTTTACCCGTTTCATCCCAGTAATTTACTTACCCAGCCCCCCCACCCCACCCCACCTCTTCGCACAGCTTGTCCGGGGAGGCAGAACATGTATATTTGCTGGGTCATGAAATGGAATATGCTCAAAAAAAGCATGAGAAGAAAGGCTTCTTTCTCCAGCCATCAGACCAAACAAAACATCTATAGTGATATTCCATATAAAGAATTCTCCCATGCACCCATCCGTCCATCCATCCATGCATGCCCGCATCCCTTGCCCACCTGAATGAACAACATGTTTGCTTCAGTGAACCATGCACATGAATAATGTTTCTCTCTCTCTTCTTTTGGTCCTGCCAACACCTTTATAGAAGTCGGAGATGAATTACTCTTCCATTTACTGACAAAAGTCATTGCTGGCAGGATAATTAGAAATGCTAACAGTATGAATGAATGCATTGAAACCTACTGAGAGAGCAAGTCAGCTGTGTAATTAAAACTATTGACACCAGGTTGTACTTTATTATTCATGGCTACTGAATGGGCAAGACAAAACTGAACATTTTTTTTTCTACTAGGCTATGTAATACATCTGAAAAGTTTTTTTTTTAAATCATGCAGTGCATTAACATCATCACAGGTTTCTAATCATTTTGTTTGTTTCAAGGGTAACATGCTATTTCCCACGGGTCCAGAAAAACACAGTGGTGAAAGGTAAGATAATTAAATCTTGCAGATAATTTCCTCTCAAAGGTGCCAATAGTTAAGCGTCTTATGATATTTTAACATTTGTGCTGAATTCAGATGTATTCTTAGATAGAGAGGGAGTCGAGCCCCAAAATTAGCTGAACAAACACCAGAGCATTGGACCCAAGGGGGTGATTCTGACAGAGTTAGCCCCATGTGAAGCCTCTTTAAGGCACTACAGAACAGGCATAATCTTGCCTAAATCCTGTTCACTCTGAAGTGAAAAGTATAAACTTTCAAATTGATTGGGCATGTTCCAATTCAAAATGTAGGCCAGTACTTTTTATTTTTGTGTTGTAGAAATAAAAGTAATCACTTCACTTGAGTGAGCTAGCCTAAATAAAAGAAATGGGAAATGCAAACAGTATCGCACCTCTAAATTGTATCTTCCAGTAGGCCTACATTATTCAGTTATGGAAGCATGGAAAATCAGTGATTGAGCTGCATAAAGGTCAAGGCATTAATTTTGTTACATAGGCTATTTAGACTATTCCGTGCAATTGATTCCAATTGTTTTGTTGTTGTTGTTGTTCCCGTTGTTGTTGTTACCCAAACGTAAGAATGCTAAATAATGTAAATAATAGCCTACCTACGCTATGACATGCTTTGTCATATGTTATAATATATATGTTTTATGTTTCAGGTGTTTTTGTTGTGTTTGTTTGACATGAATACTCAGAAATATTGCAGATGTAGGTTAAAGCCATTTTTCTTTCATATTATAGAGTAGGCTACTTACTGTTTCGATTTTTGTTTCATTGTATGAGCAAACAATTATCTCGATGTAGTTTGAGCTGTCTGATTATGAAAAAAGTTATCCTAAATGACAACTACAAAAACTGATTCATTGCTCAGAGAACTAATTTGAAGGCTGGTTTACTTCAGACTCCTCCCATGCAAGGGAGCACATAGTAGTCCTCTCTGAATGACAATGCCAGAAGCAGGGATGAAAAATTTAGTCTGGTTTCCCGCAGCTTCAACGCCGATGAGCAGCAGTCGAAGAACTTCAATCTAACTGAATGGATTGGCATGGGGGAAAGCGGATCTCACAACTTGGCTAAGCGGAAGCTTTGGAACTGGATTTCTTTAATGATGGTTTTACTGTCTTTGCTTTTCCGACCAGGTAAATAATGCCATCAGTCATTTTACCCGCTTGCATAGGAAACAAATGTCCCGCACCCTGAAGTCATGGAACTTCGCGTTAGCTACGGCCCGCAGCGTGTTAGCGACTCGGGCTTGTTCCGTCAAGTGTTGTTTCTATCGTGAGCTAACGTTGAGGTCAAGCAACTGACAGTGATGTTGACAAGCACATCATGATCTGGACAAGGGGAAAAAATACCTATCTTTTCCTCTAACCATCTGTTTATCGTACACTCGTTCTCCTCCCAGGCTTCTGATGCATGGTCTGCTTTCTATCTGAACTGTTAGCAAGCTAACGACTCTGCTGTAGTTCGGTACCTTGGCTGTATTCTACACCTGGTCACGAGCTAGCTAGCAGTGTTAGCGACATTTGCAAAGCTAGCGAGTGGTAGCCAGCTAATACCTAGCTTGCCAGCTAAGTTTTTATTGAATTTTATTTAAGACATATTCATTTAAAAGTTGTTGCCGTGCCATGTAACAATGGTTTACATGGTGTACTGACAAGACGGCCCAATTAGCGCTCACAATGTTGCACTGTTGATGAAATTAACGTAAGTTACCTGGCTAACTTAGTATGCTAATGTAAACTTTTCCCCTTGTTTTTCCTGATACTTTGTTAGCTCGTTTACAAGTTACAACCAAGAGTTATGACTAATGTAACGTGAAGAAATGTGGGATAACATGTGAACTACCTTTAATTAATACCAATATTTATTTGTTATCACGTGAACTAACTTTGACTAACTCTCTTGTATTGAAACATTAATTTGTAAGCTGTGCTATTGTTCTCTACGGAATGGACGTAGTTGTCTAGCTCTAACGTTATCTCAAATGTCGCGGCCAGATCCAAACGCCCCGAGTCTGAATTTCGAGACAAATTCCCAGTATTCCCTGATAATTAATTGGGTCTAGCCCTTTACAAGTTTACTCCGAATTAATCAACTACCAGTGTTTCTATTCAGTTTTTGTGTGCGCCCTCTTCAATTTGGACACTATACAATAAAGTTCGCTGAGGTGATAAACTTTTATAGGTTGTAGCCTAGCCTATAACGGTTACCTGGTTGGTTATCAGACAGACAGAAAGTCAGTAAGTTGTGGGTGTTTCCATAATATCTGAAAGACATTTACAGCCGTTTCACTGTTCTTTTACTGTTGCACACAAGACAAATGTGCTTGACTTAATGATGTTTTCATTGAAATAAGGGTTCTTCTGCCTGACAGTAGAGGGCAATAAAATACTCTTACCACTACTATTACTGTAAAGCTTACCATATTAATTCCTGATGCATATCTCTGGTATGTAAATTCAAATGTCCCATCTGTAGATGCAAAAAGAGATTTAATAAAAAAAAGTATCGCCCCTTATTTATAACCTACAATATTTTTTAATACAAATGTGTATAGATGTAGATATGCATTGGCATGATCTGGTGCCTATGGGTTTTAGTTTACAAGCAGGACAGCCCATGACTAGCCTCACATAAACGGTTCTGGCATGTGTGGAGTCAGGGGTCCACTACTAGCATGCTGTGAGAGCCTCCAGTGGTTGAGGCCGGACTACACTACAGCTATAACTCTGCTAAAATACAACAAAGTTTAATTAAATAGGTTTAGTCTAGTCATTTACTCATGAATACAAAAAGTGTGGAAGTGACTGGTGGAATAGACTAGTCTGAGAGTTGCCCTAGGTAGGAAGATTTAGAGATGCGATGTCTATTCAATTCCTTGTTTGCCTTGGGATTTTATCATGCATCCTAAACCCTCAAATAACCATATCAGTCTTTGCCATACAAATCAATTTTGATTGATATCTGTTCCTGTGTCTGCACGAAGGTGTTGAAAAGCAAATTACTTCCAACACCACTGCTTAAACATGTAGTTGGATTAAAAAATAGGCGTCTTTTCAATACAAAACTGTCCATGTTCACCAGTGTAAACCATGCTTGAGATTTATCACATTTGTACGTGTGTACGGAAAATCCATCAGCTGCATGTCGCTAGGCTTCTGTTTCACAGCCATTTGAAAACTACAATGAGTCTTTAGAAGGCTGTGCAAATAAGGATGACCAAAAGTGGAAAATGTTGTTCATAATTGCATTTTCTTTTATGATTTGTAGTCAGTTGTTTCAACCATAGAGCCTCAGCAGTGCTTGACTGAGCACCTGTTGTAGAAGAAGTAAACTTCAACTCTCTTCCTGTTGGCCCATGTCAAACTAAGTTGTCTTTACAATAAAGTGCATTGCAGTCATACACTTGAGACCTTCTGTGATGTTCAGTACACATCTCTCATTTTAATGTTACTGCATTGGTTTGTTAAACTTTTTATTTGACATATTTTGTCTTAGGTCTCAGTCAGCTGTTTAATGTAAATCTGTTAACTCTCTGTGGAGAATAGTTTGACCTTGGGTCCGAGTGCCCACGGGGACCCAGGTTTGAATCCGACCTGAGGTCATTTCCTGATCCCACCCCATCTCTCTCTCCCACTTGCTACCTGTCTCACTCTCCACTGTCCTGTCCAAATAAAAGGTAAAAAAGCCCCCCCCCCCCCCAAAAAAAAACAAAAAAAACAAACACTGCACTGATATAGGCTATATTTTCATATTTCCGATTTTACCATGGATACCTGCTTCTTAAACCGAACTAACCTCTCGCATAGTAGGCCACATTTAAACCCATGAAATTGACATACATGACATGACATCAGCACAGCCCTACTAAATGGCATCTTGGGTAATATTTAGAAGCTTAAAAGGTTGAATCAGTTATATTGTTTTTGACGAGAGGATGACTTCATTGCCTGCTTTGCAGTGTTTGTTAAAAAAAAAAATGCATATTTAAAATGATCCAGAAAATCAAATTTAGGAAGCAGAGTTGGTAGTTCATTGAAAAGTTAAACCACTGCCAACTCTTCCCACTGCTACCAAGTAAACATGCAGCTCTGGAGGGAAGAGAGAAACCACAGTATTGATGAAAATGTGTTGACTTTCATTTTAGCACGGCCACATGCCTGGAAGCAACATTTCATTAATCAAAATTAGAATTTCAACATGTCTACTAGCATCAGTGGATTCTGGCCTTTGGACAATGTGTCCAGGCTCACCATGGAACTCCAGAGAAAAATATTTGTACTTCTGGCCCCACTTTAACCAGAAGCTCCATGTGCATTTCCTGTTTCTCAGACCTTCATTTTCTATCAATATTGAGAGAAGAATAAGACTTCATCGTTTTAGCCTTTTAAACCAAGGGATATTCCAAACAACTTTCAGCTAAGAAAGCTATCTTGAAAGGTTGTCCATAACATTTACCACTGCCAAATGAAATTATTTCTTAGTTGTGTTTTTTTGTTTTTTGTAATGGAGATATTGGTGCAACTGCAGTTTACAATGCAAAATAAGGTTCAGTACTGTATGTAAACACAGGCTATAATTTTCACATTGAAAGCCTTCATCATTTGCATTTTCACATCCTGCTGTTCAGTGAGGGGAATTCTGTGCAACTACAGAATTCAAACAAAGTCAAATAAAAGCAAACTTGATAATTTGAGCTTCATTCTTGCCTTAAATGTATGGATGTTGTGATGACAAATGTATAACATCTGTCCACTCTCTCTCCCTTCATCTCTCTCTCTCTCTCTCTCTATCAGCATGTTGCCAGCAGTGTCGGATCCAGCGCTGCAACTCTGAGTATGTGGCCTCTACATCGCCATCCGGTGGCCTGCCTGACGAGGGCGGCGCGTCGCCTGACACCGTGGACTACTGCACGGCGCTGCGCGCCTACAACCTCTGCACGCGGCGGACGTCGCGCGGCTGCCACGGCGACCTCACGTACCACGCTGCCCTGCTGAGCATCCGCGAGCTCTTCTCGCAGCACAACTGCTCGAGCGACGGGCCCACGTCGCCGGCCAAAGCTCCCAGCACTTCGCGGCCGCACGCCTCGCAACTCTGCGACTACGAGAGCCGCGCACTGGCCCAGGGCGCGGGCGGCGCCAACGGGCAGCACAAGAAGTACGCCCACTGCGGCTTGTTCGGCGACCCGCACCTGCGCACCTTCCGCGACGAGTTCCAGACCTGCAAGGTGGAGGGCGCCTGGCCGCTTATCGACAACCGCTACCTGTCCGTGCAGGTGACAAACGTGCCAGTGGTGCAGGGCTCCAGCGCCACTGCAACCAGCAAGGTGAGCGCGATGCCTCCTGCTGTCCAATGACACATGCTTGGCTTGTTTCCACTAACACCTATCCTGTTGTTTTACACTGAGCAAACTGCTTACATCCACTCAGGGGGAGCGTTCCATTATGTTGTCAACCTTAACATGCTGCTTTAAAATGCATAGTGTATCTTGGTCACTCTGGACTTGACAATAAGAGGAAGATAATTGGTATGCACATACAATCCTCTTGTTAACATGGTCCTAATCACTGATTGTGTGTTAGCCCCAAGGTGATGTGAAATGTGTGTTTTTTTATTTATTTATTTATTTTTATCTTTGTTGACCGGTTGATAAATGGGATTTCCCCACGTAAGTGCATCTGGCCTGTGCTCTCCTTGATGGACTACAGTGTGGTATGTTTGCCAGAGTGTCTTTCTCTGACCCCTGGCCATCCATCAGTATGTCCACAAGCACTGGTTTCAGTGTCAGAACTGAAATGGATGGTCTGTTGCAGATCTAGTGAACCCATGGACACGTCTAGGGAAAATAAGCTTTCATATGAGCAGCCTTCAGGTCTTGGCCTAGTTTTGAATGCTAGTTTTGTGCAACTATTCCACAAGGTTCATGGAAAAGCACCTGGGACTGTATTGTGAAGTTTCAGATAAATCACATGAGATTTTATATTAATCAAGTTTTCTTTGCCATCACGTAGTGTCAGTTTTAGTGTGGTTTGGTAATGCATAAGGGAAATAGAAAATGTGTTCACCAGTTCATTTCAGTTGTGTGTTATTCTTTGACCTCTTCCTGGATATATGTTTTTTTTTTTTTTTTTTTTGTCTCAGGACGGAATAGCAGTGTTGTGTCTGACCTTTTGATTATGTCTGTGTCATGAAAAGGGCATTTTGAATCCTCTCTTCCTCTTTCCCCTCAGATAACGGTGATATTTAAGGCGTACCATGGTTGTACGGAGCAGAAGGTCTACCAGGCCACAACAGAGGACCTTCCCTCAGCCTTCCAGGACGGCACACGTGGCAGTGGCCGGCCTGCCGGTGGCGAGTCGGGCAGCTTGTGGATCTCTGAGCACAACGGCGGCCCCGGGGGGCGTCAGGTTCGGCTGCAGGCGCGCCACATCGGCACGTCCATCATCGTGCGGCGCGTTGGCCGCTACCTGACCTTTGCCATCCGCATGCCCGAGGACACCCTGGGGCCGGCCGAGGAGAGCGGCGGCCTGCAGCTGTGTCTCCACGGCTGCCCGCGCAACGAGCTCATCCAGGAGCACACGCTCCACCGCCAGCAGGGGCCGCCCAAGGGCCTGCCGCTGCCGCCCCAGCAGGCCTACAGCGTGGAGCGTGCCACCACCAAGTGTCGCGAGACGCTGCAGGTGGAAGACGTCTACTTCCAGTCGTGCGTCTTCGACCTGCTCACCACCGGCGACCCCGAGTTCTCCATGGCCGCCTTCGGCGCGCTGGAGGACCTCAAGGCGCTGCCACCCAGCAGACTGAAGCAGAACCCTCCCAGGACGCTCGACGACGCGGCCAGCACCGGCGGCTCCGGCTCGGGTGCGCTGGGCTCGGCCATGGCCACCCAGGCCTCCACACACACCCTCCTCCTCCTACTGACTCTGTTGGCAGCGTTGCTGCACATGTGAAATGGACCAGGGAGGGTGAAAGGAGGAGGAGGACGAGATGACGGCTTGAGGATGGAATGCTTTGATAGAGTGGACGGCTCCGCTTTGGACCGGGACTCCCGTGCTGGGTTTAACCTTCACGTGGATTCCTCTGTGAGCTGCAGCAGCAGCTGCCATCTGGGAGGAGAGCTTGGGAAAGCATTACAATTCCTAAAGTTGGAGTGCATGGACTGTTTTCATTGCTACCATCTGCCAACTTCCTGTGTGACTTGTATACACTTAGAAAAAACAAAACAAAAACAAACAAAAAACAAAGCAAAACACTAGCCTCAATGTGAACATATAATTGCTTCATGGGTTCCTGGGATTGTTAAGGCAGCTATGCAGCTATGCTTAACACACAAAGAAGTGTGTTGTTGATTTGATTTGAGGTCAATATGGACAGTTGGCAGAATTGAAACACAAATGGTACACTTCACTATATTACCCTTCACCCCACAACTGTGGTACAGGCAAATAATCACACTATACTTCAGATTGTTATTCTCTTCCATTATTGTCCCTAGTACATTTCTAGACCTGCAATAGTACACAGTCGGTTGTTTTTTGGAAGATTGTAAGGCACTTACTGGTACACATTCTGAGCCCCATAAGTAAATAAATGGCATATTTGTTGTGAATATTTTCGATGGGATCCAACAACTGTTAGGAAATGCTACCTATAATCAGGCGCTCTAAGGTTGGTGATACTGAAGTATGGAGATCTTTCATGTTTACCACAGATGGAAAAAAAACACACTCCCTTTTCAAGCTGCGCTACTTCCTTCATTGTTTTAAGGTAAAGAAAACAAATTCTTTATATAAATAATATATTGAAAGAGTGTATATATGTGTTTATAATGTGTACATTTGTCTGTGTATAGATGATTTAACTGTGATGTGTCTTACATACAATGTGATCTAGTGCTTTTTTAAAAATCCATATTATAAGTGAACTAATATGTTTTACATTGTAATCCCTTCCATATTAAAGTGTTGGGCACACAGTGTCTTTAAGTCTATTTTCTTTACACCAAAAGTGTGGAAAATGTATATAAAGAAATATATTTACACCTCGGCTCTAATATATACACTTGTAAAGATGATCAAAAGAATTTCATTCAAATTAATGGAATGTGTCCAGCTGTTGTATGTACTGTCAGTCTGCCACAGCTGCATAGGTGAAACAATTTGACTCTACAGTCGGTTTAGGAGCAGTCAGATATGACTAAACACTGTCATGCTACTACGGATGTTTAACTGTGTCTGATCTTGACCTTTCATAAGTGGGAGCTTCTCTGCCTCCTACATGGGACCCAGTGGTCCCTGAGGAAACCCCAGAGGCGAATGTCTTAATGTTTAGGCAGTGAGTGGAACATGCCCCTGTCCATCCTACATCAGATCTATTGGGATCGCCTGCCGCACCTCTATTCTTTTCATGGGCCACTGTGGGCATCAAGCACACGCAGTGCATGATAACGCGGTCATTAATGAGCTGGTGGTTCTCAGATGGCCCAGAAATAGGACACTTGTGGGCAAGTAGTCAGCACGCTGAAAGGTGTGGTCTGTGTGTACGTGTGTGTGTGTGTGTGTGTGTGTAAATGGAACTGTGACTGAGGAGGCGCTGTTATAGCAGCAGACCCAACCCTTGCTTACTCAGTGCTTACATGGAGGCACATCACTTGTTTACTTCTAAAGTTTGTTCGTTTTGGATCATTTGTAATTCTCAGAGGTATAACTTTGCTTTGTATTCTGTGTCATAGGAATTTCTTTTTCTAATATATTTGCTACCGATGGGGTAAAGTGGCCTACTGTGTGGTGTATACGTATCTGGCTTGTCTGGTCATGATCAGTACAGATGGCATTCACCAATGAACCTCTACTGCCCTCCATTAAAGTAGCTGAGAATGACATGAAGAATGACATTCTGACCAGCAGGAGGCAGTATGATGTCTAAAGGAGTAATGGCTACCATGAGATTTTCCAATGATGACTGACTGGGCAGTGCAACTGAAGATGGAAACCGAACATAACTTTCACCACAACCAAACCAGTTGGCCGTTACACAGGCCAATAACATGGGCTATTTTAGCCAATTTATCATTGACATATGTTAATCATCAAACTCTAGGGACGTATGAAGATAATATAAAAACCTGCAAACACAAGGATGTAATGGCTTATAAGTTTGGTGCATTAGTCAGCAACAATATGTTCTGATGACCCTGTCACTGGTGCACCACAGCACTTTCGTATCAAGAGAAAAACTTAATTGTCAATGAGTGTCTCTCTTTGCCTCCTCATAAACAAGGACAATTATTTTGCTAATGATTCTAAGGGGCCCTCTTGAATGATTGATATTCACTAAGGAGGAATTAATTTAATATTAATAGAGCATTAGGCAAGATAAATCAGCTGTACAGACGCTGCCCTCTCCTTGATGGCTAATAGCTAGATTGATGGCTGTCGTCATGCATGTCCTTGATCCCTCCAATCCACTTAATGCTTTTTAAAAAAACACCCCAAAATTCATCTGTCCATTACTAATTCATAAATGTTTTTAATTACTTCTATTTTTCATATTAGAGTCAGCAAAGCTAAATCTTATTCATCTTTAGCCTGGCTTATCTAAATAACTGAAAGTACACTGAGGATAAACACAAACAAACAAGCAAGCAATCTGTCATACAAGTGATTCCAAAACTTTTCCTGGCAAGACCTTTTGACAAAAAACCAATAAACAATAATAACAATAACAATAAACAAAACCTAGCAAGGTAAATAACCTGACCGATGCCTTGATGGAGATTAACTGGATATACCCTCTGGTTTCTCAGACAAATACAGAAAACTGTGTGTTGGTTCACTTCACCATGCAGTACTGGGTTCACACTGGAGGAGTTGTTGAGGGACGAGCAGGACTAAGTGGACAAACCCCACTGCAGTGATGGGAGCACAGCCATGCAGTCACGTTCTGCCGTCGGAGTGAGACATAAAACCGAGGTCCCAAATCTCTGTGGCTGTAAACAGACCACAAGGCACTTGTGTAAAGACTAAGAAAGGTGCTCAGTACAGCTTATTTTAATTCAAGACCCCTTTTAATGGTCCCTAACACAGCCACTAACCAGTCTAATTATCCATTGTCTCACCTCTATAACAAATACAGACAATCTGTGCTGGGTGTAGTGGTGCAGGAAAAGCATCATCATCTTTGTAGTTTAAAACCCTGGTGGTGCTGGTGAGGTGCTGGTGAGGTCACCATGTTATATTATGTAAAGGCTTTGGCTGATAGAAAATAATCTGGTTTCATTCATTCATTCAAATTCATTTGTTTACTTGCTGGTTATATAGGACATGACTACATGACTATTTTTACATACACATAATAAACTTTATCCAACTTCAAAAAAGCTGTGGTATATTGGTAATTAATATATTCTATCCATATTCTTTGCTTTGTAGCCTCCGCTGTGTCTGTTGGCTCCTGATTCATACATTACACATGCATGGACAGATGGCAGATCTGTGCTTAAATCTGGCTGATGTACTTTCATAAAATGATAATTCAACATGCTCACACAGACTGCATCAAGTCACGTCACCACTGCATCAAAATGAGCGTGTGTATGTGTGTGTCCCACACTGTCAAACCACTTGACTTACTCGATTCTGCCCAAAATAGGAATTGCATGTTTGGATAGACTAGTAGTCCTCCTCCTCCCGGAGAATCCCTTAAATATGTAATGCAATGATTTGTTTAAAAGGAAATACCTGGTGCATAACCAGAGGCGTGTGTGAGCTCCCAGCAGATTCTACCTGTGACGCCTACCGTCTGAGCACTGTATTTATACCTGATAAACTCACAGCAAAATTAATGGCTACTTGCCCCCAATTAAGTGACATTCCTTGGTGGATTTACTGAGCTCATCTTCTGGCATTATCAGACAAAATGATATCAGGACAGGACACTTCCTACTGAAATACCGCAGGAAGAGAGGGGGGTTGCTGAGGACACCTGCCTGACCGAGTGTATAAATTTGTTAATGGGACGATGTCACTAAACTTTTTTACAAATGGCTCTCCCACACCCTGAAGCTCTGTGAAAGAAAAAAAAAAAAAACCTTGTGCGGATATTAGGCATCTACATCATAAATCTTGGAAAGTTACAATAATTTGCAATTCACTCCCTCATCAAAGGCAATATTACCCTAATTTATTATCATCCAGCGTGCAGGGCGCTCTGAGGCTGTGCAGATAAGAGTTTATCAGGAGGCGGATTGATTTTCATTAACTGATTGTAATAAAGATGAACTGCCGGGCTTGCACACTGACCAAGAGCCACACTTTATTGTAATTGGGCCAATTTATTTCATGAGCCAGTGGTTCTACTTTTTTTTTAGTCCACCCTCCCTTACAGCTGGATACCTCTCTTCCCATCCCCCTCTATGCTCTTACCAAACACAATATTTCAACACAGTTCATTTACCACACACCAAAAAGGATGATGAGACTGTCAATCACCTGCTGTCATTTAGTAGATTTGATACGTTCAAGGTGTTAAGGCAAGGCAAGGCAAGTTTATTCATATAACACAATTCATTCACATTGGTAATTCAAGTGTAGGTAGATAAATGTTGGAGAAATTGATTCATAAATTGACAAATCTCTTATGGCAGCCATGAAAATTGGTCCTTTCTCTACCTAATCTTCTGTCACTCAACCGTTTCTCATATAATGTTTTATTAAATAAATGTGTTTGAACTACCCATTAAAATGTTTAAATGACAGTATACAGTCATCCAATATTGTGGGTATGTATACATGACGGGGCGCAAAGAGGAGCTGGATATCCAGTTTGTACTTTTATTGTAAAATTGAAAAAAAGAGAGAGAAAGAGAAAAGCCCAGTAAGCATTTCTTTTTGATGCATACATATTTTTTCTCAAACATAACAGATGAATAAAGTCATAGAGATCAACCAATAAGTTAAATAAATAATAAATTAATAAAATAAATAAATATAAAATAATAAATAAATAAATGCTCAAATACATTATTGGCAAATAATGAAATCATTGTCATCAATATGAAATAATGTAAGCAGCAAGTATTTGAGAAATATTCAACAGGAGAAAAATGTTTGGTTTCTCAGGCGATTACAGAACACATCTTCTCTTTTTTCATAAAAAAGGTACTGCTCCTCACTTCAGTTCACCATGCTGTACTGAGCCCATCCTGCAGACAGATGGCGCTCTCCTCTTTTAAAAAAGAAAGAAATGTAAACAGCCTCCTCCCTCCCCGGATTAACACTGAAATGCCCAACTCACTCACATAAGCTCTCCGTCTTGACAACAGATTCAAATACTCTCGATATATATACTGTTTTGTTTTTCCTTGTGCCGAGAAGCCAGAAGTTTACCATGATCTTATAAAGCGAACCCACCCCACCCTCCCTTGCCCTCCCATCAAAGCCCGCCCTTTGAATCCAAAATGTCCCTGTGCTGATTTTCCCTTAATATACAGATTTCATATCTATAATAAGCTACTGTCCTTAGCATACAAACCATAGTTAAAGAATCATATTGTTAATACGAGTAGTACCATTGTTATACTTTTAATTCCCTTCCCACCCCCACACCCCTTACTGAGCATGCTCCGAGATTGAGTGGGCATCATGGATTAAAAACAAAACAAAAAAAGACATGAAGGCAGGCTGAAATAATCATGTTTAAAATGATCTCGAGTGGCAAACATGAACCAACATTTGCACAATGCTGCTAAGGGCTTCTCTAAGAATGAATGGTGGCTGCACTGCTGTCGCGATTGGTAGCACCTGTAAACTGGTTGCTGATTGATATAAACAGACGTCATCCCCACAGACAACATGGCATGCTATTTTTTTCAGGGTGAAATTATTTCATCTTTCAAAGCTATTAAACTTCAGACGTTCTTGCCATATTTAATTTGTATTACCCCTGCTGTTACGTGAGGGCCAAATTTAATTTGATTTTAATAATTTAAGTCTCACATGTTGAATTTCTTAAAGGAGCTTTTGTGCACATTGTTATTAGGGCCCTTGTGCCCAAAGGGTGTGTGTGGATATATGTGTGTGTGTGTGTGTGCGTGGGTGCAAGTGTATGCCTGGCTATGTGTATGTGAGACTTATTTTTTCGAGATGAGACACAAGTGGAAAAATGAGGTGGGAAATAAAATTCAAGTCTAATAAATCCAGTGAGTCTTAAATATTGATGTTTCCCGTCTCTTACATACTTTTACATGCCTCTGCACAGGCTTGCCCGTGACCGCAGAGGATCAATTTTGACATGTGTGCAAATTCTCCCCTTATCTACGCTAAAAAGCAATATGTCATTGTTTGTCAATGCCGAATGTTGGTATTTCATGGTCACTTTGGGGCACTGGCTCAGTCAATTTTGTTTTTCTCCCTCTCTCTGTAATTTTGTCTTTTGTAGAGCGGGGGGAATCCGAATGGTGTTTTTGCGACGCAGCATGACATGTTTGCAGGGGTGCGTGACGTGAAATGTGAAATGTCATGGACATGGTCTCGTTGAGGGATGTGCCAGTGGTCTGGATGAGTAGCCCCAACACCTGCTGGAGGTGGTGGAGGGCTGCTTCCCCCACTCCAAATGAGGAATGAGATGATGGCCATCGGGTAGGAACAAAAATAGAGAGCGGGGAAATGGTCTGAATCAGAATCTTCCTTTGGACTTCACCCGTGACACACACACACACACATATTCTGAGCTCTACGCGTATCTATTGACTTAATGAAGGCATCTGTCAGATTTTTAATGTAGCAGGACTGTTTTGTAAATGAGGACACTTTCAATGTCCTTTGTCCCTTGATAGTTTGTCTCCGTCTGTACCCTGGTACAAATGAAGGTCTGATTTCTTCATCTGCAGGCTTTCATTCTCCATCTGAACTCATCAGTCCGGGTGATAGAACTGGCAATATGCTGGGCAATGCCGTAGATCAGCATTGCCATCAAAAGCCAATAGACTAAAATGAGAGGCATCTAGTACCTAGTATAGTGCTATACGCATTTTAAGCAAGGGCAAGCATTATTTGTGTTATATATTTCATCGACATTGCCCAGTAATATTGCAAAGAACATTCGCAAGTGTATCAGCCTTATTCCTGTGTTCGTTGGTCATCCGTCTCTGTTTGCTCTCTGTATCTGTCTTGTGCAGTTTCTTTGAAGGATTTTGTATGGAATCTCCCATATGGCGAGCTCCAGTGTGCTATCATAATTAATATATGGGTCACTATAATCACTGATATATATGCCGTAACAAAACGAGACAAATTGCTTTCTCTTTCATTCCTATATATTTCCCTGTCTGCAATCTGCATAATTTCAGCTAAATAACCGCAATGCATATTTTTGGGAGTAATGCATTTAAAAGGCATCCAAACAAACTGCAACATAACAGCTTCAAGCACTGCTGGGTGGCATTACTTATCTACACTGTGAATGTGTGTGTGTGTGTGTGTGTGTGTGTGTGTGTGTGTGTAGTGGGGAGTGAACTCCGTCAGTCAGTCAATTAATTGGAAATGCCAATGTGTAATTGATTGTGCATCTCTCGCCCTGCCGAGTGGCTCCCTATCTGATCAATATTAGCATTATCCTAATCATGCCGTGACTCCACTCCCAGGTCCCCGTAAACTGATGGTCCCTATTAAAAGTTGATGTGCTTGAAAGGTGGCTGGCTGCTGTGACCAGCGGGAGACTCTCTTGCAGTGCCCGGGGTTGGCCAGCGCCTCACCCTGCCTGCTCCGAGATGCACGGACGGTCATTTTTATAACCACCGTTCTGGTAATTTGTGTATTTTATTAACCCCTTAAGGATGTTACAGTCCTTTACTACAGTCTAACCCCCTTACCAACACCTCCCCCCCCCCCCCAATACACACACACTATCCGACTTCCCCTTGTGGCGTTTTTATAACTGTGCTTTATTGCCAGATTATCAGTGCTTTTATGACGCCGCCTTTGTGTTCATGATGATGCTCGTCTTTGGCGTGAAAACAAAGTGATTAAACATGTCTTTAAATAACTCCCATTGTTTGGGAATGACAGTGTTTAGGGGATGGCGTTACTGTAAGTGAAAAGCAGTAGGTCCCAGATGACGAGGTGCGAATAATGAATGCTTAAGGCTCTTTTGTCCCTGCTTTGTTTGCGAACAGCTCTGTTATTTCTTTCTTTTTTTTTTTTCGTCAGCTGCGATCAGTTTCTATGCTCCCGCATGCCTCCGAAAGGCCCCTGAAAAAAAATATCCCTTTCACTCTAAACCTGATTGAAGATGAGCCGCGGCTCGACAGTGACAGCTTTTATATCACAGCGTTGAGGAGAGTGACCTTGTCTGAGGGGGTGACCCAGTAACGCACCGGGCCACAGCCCTCGTTTGGAATGTACAGACTAAATTAGAACAGACAGACAGGGTGAACAGACAGACAATGAGTGACAGTCACGTGGTTCTGATGAAGTCCAGAGTTAGAGTTCTGCATGGGTATGATGAGGGAGGTACGAACGCAGGTCTGAACAAGCCCACAATCTCTAACCCACTTATTCTACTCCACTAAAATATCATAGCTTTTTAAAATATTTTTTTCTTCTTTTTTTCTATTTTGTTTAAATATTCTGAAACCCAGTAGCTATAAATGTAAAAGGAAAAGAAAACAATTCCTTTTCCTCATCCAACCTGAAGCTAGTATTTCTTCTTAACGGTAACTTGTTATATTATTAGTAGTAGTTTGTAGTATTAGTATCATTAATACTATATATTACTGTTGAACAATAAAAATGTTTGGTCCTTTGGTCCCGTAAGGGTGAGAGATTCTCAGTTGTACTGTTGCTAATGGAAACCTCTGTGACCACAGAACGCTGTTGCTCTGCGTTTGCTGAGAGTGATGGTGAAAGAATAGCGGAAAGAGGGAAAGAGAGAAAGAAAGAAAGAAAGAACGCCCTGCAGTGGGACTGAACTTTCTTTTTTTTTATCCATTGTATTTTTCTTGATCTTCAAGTTTAACCCTCATTTGTCCTGTAGAGTAAAAGCCACAATCGCCTCTTCCTTTATATATATTATATGTGTATATAATACGTATATAGAAATCTATTTGTTGTTCTTGCTGCTTTTTTTTTGTTTGTTGCTTAATTAACAATTCAAGTCTCAGCGAGAGAGAAAATTCTGTAGCTCAAGAGTTCGCATCTTTTCAGATTTCACTTGGTCTTTTTTTTTTTGCCCTGTGCTGCTGATGCTGTCGGATTGTAGTCCATCCACGTGCTGCAAACTCCTGTAGTGCCTCCCGCCTCGGCAATGTGTCTTCGTAAGGAAATGCTGATATGTCTTTTTGAAAAAATCCCTTTGCATTTTTTGTACTTGTTTTTTTTTTATTAGTTTTCAAAGAAAAAAAGTTGTAACTCCTCATGAGATTTCACTTCTCAAAACCTGGGAAGAGAGACAGATCGAGATGTTTCAACATGATTGTTAAGTTTGGCTGTCAGATGCTGGAAAGACAGAAAGATTCAAATAGCATTTTAGAATGTTAGTATTCTCTACGGTAGCTAGCTAATGCTTGACAGACAAGTCAGAAAATCGACCTAAAGATATCTAATGCTTCACGGTCCATACCCCACACTTGATAGTGATTCTCAGTTCTATGAAAGCATACAAGTGCTAATAACTTGTTGCATGCATGCACAGTTGAAAAGTTTAAAGTAGGCTGACCTGTGCTCTTGCAGTGGAAACTGTAGAAGAGACTGTCAGTATGGACGGCTGGCGTCCTTCGGCCGTTTTAACTGAACTTTCAACCTCTTCATCCCGATCTGAAAGCCGTTCATGGCCTGGATCGCCGCTTGTGCACTTGCTGGGTTGTCGAAACTCACGAAACCTGTGGGGATTAAAAGAGAGAGAGAGAGAGAGAAAAGTAAGAAAATAAAAGGGTTCAGACGCAGAGCTCTGAGTCAGAGGGACCAGAGAGAGAGAGAGAGAGAGAGAGAGAGACAAGAGCACAACGAAAATCTGGGCAATGAATTTGCTCAGTCATGCGCCACAGAAATAACCCTGCTTTTTGTAAGACTATTTTTCTGCTGGTCACATACATTACGGCTTAGCCATACCCCCGTTTTGTGTTGGACAGCCGTGTCAAATGTGGCTAAAGTTCATATTGAGACTGAGACAGTATCATTGCTGTACTTATTTTGAAAAAGTTGTGTTGGAAAGGTTGCTGAACAGTGCTGTGTGAATTGCTGCAAGCCAATCAAGGAGAAAAACGATACATTGCATGAAGGTAAAGACACATTTCCCAGACAAATGGCAAATAGCCCAAAAAACATTCCCCTACATCTCACACTGACCACCCAGTTTCCACTAATAGCCAAAGCCTAGAGAGCAGTGACCAGAAACTGCAGCAGAGTGCGGCTCCGGTGGCGCCACTTCCTGACGTCTGGAGTGTCATTAAGGGCGGCTGATGAAGCATGTCAAACAGCGGGGCCTCTCCCTGGGTCCCTGGCTACCTGGACGAGGGGAGGCTCTCTGCCGCCGAGCCATTAGGGGAGAAGGGTTATGTGACACATGCATGCCAAGGATAGTGTGTGTGTGTGTGTGTGTGTGTGTGTGTGTGTGTGTGTGTGTGAGTGTGTGTGTGTGTGTGTGTGTGTGTGTGTGTGTGTGAAAAAGAGAGAGTGTGTGCGTGCGTGTGTTGGGGGGGCACTAATACTGATGACAGGAAAGGATGTGGATTTAAGGCAGCTTAAGGAAAAGGTGATGGCTGCGGTGGGTGATTGGAGGAGCTATCCATGTCAGTTTTTCTCCAGGCAAAATCGGCCGCGCTACCCCCGCCCCCCCTTCCCTCTTCCCCTGCAGATTAATTACCCCATAGAGCATGCATTCCCCAGATGTAACATTATGCTGTAAATGCATTGTGCTTTAGTCAATACCACAAATGGGTCCTTTCTCATGAATTTATACGTTATTAAGTCCCCCCGGAGACCTGGATACAATCAATTTTTGTCCAGGAAGGTGCTGCTCCCTGAAGCGAAAACAAATGTTGATCCATAATGGTCTCTCGCCCGTTCTCCTGCCATGCCTGTCTGCCTGCCTGCCTGCCTACTGCTGCGATTTGTAAAGGCCAGAGCTGGGCTTTTGGAGGAGGTGGCACCGTGCGTTCCGGCGGGAGGCCGAGAGGGAGTCGACAGATCCAGGAGAAGACGTGAGTCAGACCTAGTTCTTTCCTGATATTGATGTGAGCAGAGGTTAAGGAGCGGTGATCTGTACACTGATATAGTTATACAGACGGATGAAGTTTTTAGGTCACCCTTCACCGTGAAATAGCTACTGGGGCTTTGTGGAAATCCATAAAATTCCCACCCACTGCTCTTGAACTTTTGGGGTGGAGGGAGCGAGAGTGAGAGGGAGGGAAAAATCATTGGCGAGCTCGCAATATATAGACATTTATTTGCTTTGGACGCATGCCAGAATTTTGATGTTTTTCGAATATTTAAGTCATGACTACATATGAAAGAGTATTGATTGGCGCAGGCGTCAAAAATATTGCATATTCAGCAGGCTGTGCATGAATCTCCCCTAATTCTCCATGCATTTTTCATCGGGCAGCTGTCGAGACCCACCGAAGCATTTGCTCTGGTTCGTGGCTCTGTCCATGAAGACCTTGGAGGAGATGACAGTCCCGAAGGGCAGGAACATCTGCATGAGCTCGTTATCGCCAAACTCTTGTGGCAGGTGGTAGATGAAGAGATTACAGCCCTCGGGTCCTGCAAACCATTAAAAAACAAACAAAACACACAAACAAAACGACATCCGTCAGCTTCAGAATCCATATCTGCTGTTGACATAATAAGTGCTTATGGTCGACACACACTGCCATATTGCATTGCGGCTATTTATAGCAAGTTATACCCTCCAGCCAAACCCCCACCCCCACCCCCGACCTCTACCTCTACCCATCTCTCCACAGGGGCGAGAAGTGACTTTTCGCTGTCAGGATGAGTGGACATCAAATCCACTTTAGTCTTGGCTCCACATTACCACAATCAATAGCTGTTGTGAATGCGATATGCCACCCGTTTGAAATACGGCCCCGCAGACCTATTCCGCCCGGTGATGAATGCAGCACCGGGCCCCCGGGCTGGACTCGGCGAGCGCGGTGTCGTCGGTCAGAGAAAGAAGAAAAGGAGTCTCTCACCCTCACCTTCTCGCTGTTGCTGCTGCTGGATGACCTGTGGGGCCTGTGGCAGGGTCTGTCCGATGGGGGTCAGTGTGGTGGCGGGGTAGATAGCTATGGACAAAGAGAGTGGACAGAAATGGACTCCTCATGCACTCGACAAACACTGAACCTCTATGACTTTGCTGCTAGAGGAATCAAGCAAATAGTGGTTCTGCTAGAGGTAAAAGCAGCATGGCTGGTTACAGATCCATTTTGTGCTCGAATGATGGAAATGAGCTGGAAAATGTGTATTGCAATGTTTAACTGTGTATTGTGGTGTTTACCTGTGTAATGCAGTGTTTACTGTCTATTGTAGTGTTTAACCTGTGTATTACAGTGTTTACTGTCTATTGTGGTGTTTAGCTGTGTATTACAATATTTACTGTCTATTGTGGTGTTTACCTGTGTAATTCAGTGTTTACCTGTGTATTGCAGTGTTTACTGTCTATTGTGGTGTTTACCTGTGTATTACAATATTTACTGTCTATTGTGGTGTTTACCTGTGTATTGCAGTGTTTACCTGTGTATTGCTGAACTCCGGTGAAGGCTTGCTGAAGGGTGTCGGCGGCGGTGGGGCTCTGGGTGGAGTACGGTGGGAGGCCGTTGGTGTAGACGGCCTCGACGGCTGGGTGCCCATTGGGCTGGTGCGGGATGCCCGTGAAACCGTTGACGATCGGCGTGACTATGCTTGGCACGCCCGACGTGGTGATGTTGGCTGGCGGTGAGCTGAGGCCTGGAGAAGTGCAACGGAGAGAGATAGATAGAATGGAGAGATAGATAGAGAGAGAGAGAGAGAGAGAGACAGACAGAAAGAGAGAGGGAGAGAGAAAGTAGTGTGAGAAATGTATTTCAGTGAACAAATCTCTTGTGTTAAGAGAGTTGAGAAAACACACACATCCCACACGCAGGTGCTGGACCATATGACGTTAAGACAGTATGCACATTGTTATCTCATGTAAGTAAATGTAAAGCATTTATCAAAAAACACAACATTTGTTCAAAGTCAAAGTACAGGTACTGTAATGGGGAAGTTTAAATAGCATGACATGATAGGAGCATAGAATAGCATAGTGAATAGCACACATCATGTGAGGTGACTTCCCCTCAGTTTTAAGTGGACATGCACAGTCACAAAGGCAGATCACAAGACCACTCAAGCCATCCCCATCTCTCCCCTACCCCCCACCACCACCATCAAACCCCCCACCCCTCCACCCATCATCATCACCCCCCCCCCCCTTCCCCCTCCTGTCCCCTCTGATGATGGGAGACTGTCACACGCTGGTACTTCTGACATCCCGCTGGAGAGAGGGAGAGGGAGAGGGAGGGGGAAAAAAATGGCTCCTGTGAATGATGGCCCTGGCTGTCACGTCGATGTGACACCCCACTGATTTTAAACACTCGTATGATGAAACCTCCATGCAACCTCTGTTCATTTACAGGGCTGGCACAAGAGACGAGCCAAAAAACAGACAGTGTGGATAGATGATACATGTTCATTATTTATAGTGGAAGTGCTCGTGATGAGAATACAACGACACTTGAAACGTCTGTGTTTGGTTTTTTTTTGTTTCTTTCTCTCGCCTCTTTTCTTTTTTCGTTGTTGTCTCGGAATGTAATCTATTTTGATGAAAGTGCAAAATCAATCGACGGATGGGCAGTGGCGAGCCAGTGAGCGCCTGCGAATATCTCGGATGCCAGGCGGCTTTTCGGAGGAGTCTGGTGCCGTGGACGTGCATCACTGCAGGCTTAAAAAATGGATCCCTCAGGATCACCTTTCAATCTGTGGGCTCGCGATGCGATTGGACAGGAAAGGCTGGTTGTCACGGAAACCCTCAGGCATGCTGTACTCGCAATCTGCTCCCGTAGTTAAGACCCTATAGAGAAACTCTCTCTTCTCCAGGGGCACACACACACACACACAACCACACACACACACACACACACACAACCAAACACACACACACGCACACACACACACACACACACACACACACACACACACACACACACACACACACACACACACACACACTCACCCACTCACTCACTCACAGCCGAGCGAGCAAGCAAGCAAGCTCCATGCTCTGATGTATGCAGATAGGCTCGGGCTAGGATATCCAGCGGAGGGGGGTCCCCTATACACTGCACATGTGTGATAGGCCAGGCTTCCCACTGTGAGGGCCGTGCCTGTAGCATGTAGCTCTCTGACAGGCACACAGCCCACTGCTGTGACCGGGGGAATAGGCAGGAGCCTGGCGGGAACTCTTGTCTTTCTTGCACTATTTCCCCCCCGTCCTTAAGCCCCTCGCAATTGTTTGTTTCCTGTGGACCTGTGATGAATAGACTGCAGCTACAACCCCCCCCCCCTCCCATCTCCATCACCACCACCTCCTCCAACCCCCCCCCCCCCCGGCCCCATCACCAACTGCTCCACCAGGCTCAAGAGGCTGCTCTCCAGCTCTGCTATACACTGTGGCTCAGACAGATGTCTGCTGGACCACACACACACACTCTCTCTCTCTTTTTCACACACGCACTCACACACACACACACACACACACACACACACACACACACACACACACACACACACACAAACACATACACTCTCTCTCTTTCTCACACACACACACACACACACACACACACACACTAAGCGGAACTACAGAGCTACACTGTACAGGAGTGGGTAATGCGGCCTCTCCATCATCAGGCAAATTCATTTTCCTAAGCTTAGAGCCCTGGCCAGCACACGGTGGGGTCAGTGGGCGGACGCGTCCCTCCACTGATAAGGAGCCCGGGGAAGGAGATTATAAAAGTCACCGGCTGTGAGATTGTGCTGCCGGGAAAATGATGGACCTCGGTGCTGGGAGGGCCCAGGGCACCAGGGAAGAGCCAATACTGCAGCCAGGGCTCGGACTACAGTGTAATGTGATAGAGAGCAGATACTGAGGCGAACAGGGGCTTTAAACCCAGGGATCGCCACTGAGAGGACCTGTGAGAGACCGATGAGAGAGTCGGATTGAAACTATCGAGCGTACTAAATGGTGTAAAGACATGCTAATGACTTGTGGATACGACATGCTGGCCATGAAATGTGTTTATTTCTCACTGTTTTTCAACACATACCAATGAACAGGGAAAAAAAACTATTGTTCACTAGATCTAAGCTCTCTCTCTCTTTCTCTAAAGACTGAAAGTATTTCACTGAAACTGAAATTCTTTAGAAATGTATTTGTCTAAAATAATTACAAATACTAAGCAATGCCTCTATGCCTTCTATACCTCTGCCATAGAAAACCTGCCATTAGAAATGTGTGTGTTTCTGTTGACAGAGGCTCCCTTTCTCATAGCTAGGGCAAATAAAAATGCCATCCAGTAGCCTAAAGGGAGATACACTATAAAGCACTGCCCACGTCTCGTCTATTTTCCCCTCTCCCCGCACCAGCTCCATTAAAGCCCACCTGATTTCATGCCACAAAAGTATAATTGCAGACTGTTTTCAATGCAGGATCTACTCTCGGCAGAGACTGCTCTCTGAAGAATGGCTTACCTCACTCTGGGCAGAAAATGTGTTTACCAAGCTAAATATACATTTAAATCAACAGCACCAGACCCATCGAGGACTGCATTTTTTCTAGGATGCCCCCCCCCCCCCACCATATTGAGGTATTTCTTGTTTTCATTTCAGCTGGTTATATCCTGCCACTGCAACCTTTTAAGACAGCCATGATGGGTTTAAAAAGATGGCTATTGCACCAGATTCTGACACTATGTCTATGTAACCAAATGCTACAGTGTATGTGAGTAACCAGAAATAGAAAACTAAGAAAATATATACTTTCTGTCTGGATAAAAATAGGCGCATGGTTGTTTATGCTATGAGGTGCAGCTGGAGGGATGATCTACAATGGGGAACCTAATTCGAAAGACTGTCCTAATGGTAATTGAGTTGAAACTGTGAGTAAGCTTTTATTTTATAGGAAGTAAGTCAACTCCAACCACTCAAACAGTAACCTTAACCAACTGTAACTTGACAATTAGCGACTGCACTTTTTTCCAGGCACAGATGGCCACACAGGAAAAACAGCTATGCTGTTTTATCAGCATCTGGTCCACTGTCTTCTCTCAGATCAGGAAAGCTGTGATGTGGTGCCTAAGAAGTTGCTTTGAATTCCTGAGCATCTTTTTTCATATTGACTATGCAAACAAAACAGGAACCATGCCTTGTGCTAACTAAGTGCTAACCTTGGCCATAATTATGTTGTAAAGGTCAAGCCAATAACTGGACTGATGCTCCGATCCAGTAAGGGTGCCAGTTTAGATGTCATATATCTTATCTGTGGCTTTGCAACATAGCTTTTAGCCCCTCATCTTTCAACAGGGCAGAAGGGCAGAAAGACAGACAGACACAAAGAGAGAGAGAAAGAGACAAAGAGAGACGAGATAGATAGATAGAGATAGAGAGAAAAAGATAGATAGATAGAGAGAGAGAGAATGAAGAGAAAGTGATACCATGTCTCTGCAAGCCCCCTGAGCCCATTCCGACTCTGAGGAGAAGCCTGATTACAAAAGTTCCAACTCATTTGATCGACACGCACGCTGACAGCCAAACCCCAACCCCCCCACCCCCACCCCACTCCCCTCCTCATCCCGTTGGGGTCCGCCACGCACCACCATTTCATTTTTAACTCTCTTTGTACCTCGAGAGGACCGCACCTGCCGAGCATTATTTTCAAAAAAGCATCATCATGCATCATTGTGGAGCATACACACCCTAATCAAGTCAACCATCTGGCAAGCCGCTTCTGCACCACCAAACTGAAATGCTTTACATCTGTTGATCAAATGGAGGTTGCCATTGTTTTCCAAGAGCCCCCTCAACCTTTTGGGCTTTTTGTTTTCACTCGGGCACGGGACAGAAGCCTTTCTGCTTTGTGCCTCAGCCCTTTTCAATCAACGTCGGATAGCTCGGCTTGCGAGACGTTGAGGAGGGGAGAAAAGAAAGAAAGAGAGAGAGAAAGAAAGGGAGGAGGAAAGAAAGGTGGGGAAATAAAGCCGGGGATTCGGAGGGGGGCTTGGGATGCAGTGGATGGTGCCCCTTAATGGTTTGTTTGTGTTTATCCTGAACTCAGTGGCTCTGGCAGAGGAGGCTTTCATGGTTTGCCTGATAGGGTTTCCTTTCTGTTTGATTGTTCTGCGATACAAATAGTAGAGAAAGGGATTTATCAATCTTCAAAAAAACCAAACACATAGTGTGTGTGTGTGTGTGTGTGTGTGTGTGTGTGTGTGTCTGTGTGTGTGCTTGTGTGTGTGTGTGTGTGTGTGTGTGTGTGTGTGTGTGTGTGTGTGTGTGTGTGTGTGTGTGTGTGTGTGTGTGTGTCTGTGTGTTTGTATTTGTGTGTGTATGACAGAGAACGAGAGCGAGAGAGAGAGAGAAAGAGAGAGAGTGTGTGTGTGTGTATGTGTGTGTGTCTCCGCTTACTCATAAACAAGGTCCTAACCTAACCTTTATTGGTGTTATTTTTGAACATTTGCATCCACTGCAGTTTCAAAACCCTGCACACGGCCCTGTGCTCCACTCCTCTATGCGTGAGTCATGTCCGCGGCACAAATGAAGTGGGGGCGTCATTTAAAGAGAAATTACTCCAGCCTCCTGTGTGTGAGACACCAGTGAATGACTGAAAAGGGGTACAAAAAAAACGATTTCTTATTTATCCCAGTCCTTGAAATATTCTGGGAAAGCCACACACTCTCAGAAGAATTAATAATGCAACGGATTCCGATGGGTTCAATAATAGAAGGTAATCTGCAGAGGGAAGACACTATAGAGCCATGTCCGATGAAGCACGTTTGAGTTCACCAGAAACCGCACACCACAGCGAGCCCCTTTCAATTAAGTGAGTGCAAGAAAGGCCAATTTACAAAGCAGTGCACGGCGCATAATGATATGACATTGATTCCAGTCAGACTCAGGATCACTCATGCTGGAGCATGCTGGCTTTGAATAAAATTGGTCGAGCGGCATGAAAAAATGACATGACATGGTTATGCATCTGAGTGGGGGTTTAAGCAGGAGGCAACATCATTCTGTCAAAACACCACGTGTCAACATAATTCAGTTCAAATCTGCATTTGGGAATAGATCATATTCACAGATAAAATAAGTCAAAGAACAGCATTGTAATTTTTCTAAATGCTTCTTCAAAGTAAATATATATATATATATATATATATATATATATATATGCGTAAATATATATGCATGGTATATGAGCTGCGTATGTGACATTGTATAGTCTAGTTCTGCAGGATACTATTATGATATTCTGCTGTTTGTTGGATTAAATATTTCCACCCGATATCATGCTAAACTTGTTTCTGTGAATCGTGCTGTCAGATGATCTCTGGTAACAACTTTCTTCAATGTCACTTTTCTTGGAAAAGTGTCACTTTTAGGAGGGAAATAAGGTCGAGCTGTCCCTACAGTGCATTTGTGTATGCGTTCCGTCTCATTGGAATGCAGAAACCAAACTGATAATGCAGCAAATTTTGCCCAAATCAAAAACAAAAGAGGACTGGATTCTGTATTATTCATTATGTGAACTGTTACGCAGAAGATCCAGACATTTCTCTCTTTTCCAGAGAGAGAACACGCGCGCGAGAGAGAGACAGAAAGAAATATCGCTGCATAAGCAAATGTTGTACAGCAAACCTCAAAGATGCTCAGGCTCCCTTTAATGTGTCTGGCTGGGATACTGAGGGAATGTTTGTAATGGAAAACAGAGCGGATTGCATGCATTTCTGATTTCAAAGCTCAAGGTCAACACGTTGGTAAATTAAAATATCACACCTGCATGACTTCTTAAGCGGGGCTCTGATTCAGTCTCCGCATTACTTAGACGTGTAGAAAACTTTGATATGCAGCATCATCAAACTTTGAATTGTCTTTGACAACACATTTTCATCAAAAATTAATGACACGCACATTGGTATTCAGCATGTTAGCTTTCAGATGTGCGCTAAAACTCTATCATATAACTAAATGTCAGATAAAGCAGACATTTTTTGACGGTTCCATCAACAGAGAGCCAAAAGTGAACCCAAAACTCTGAGTTTCGAACGTCTGCGGAGCGACTGATATGACAGATCCGACCATTTTTTCCCTGATCCAGCAATCTCTTGCGTCTACTCATTCAAATCCCAGCACATTATTAATGAAACACCTCTCAGAAAGAGTAAACACCCCTCTCTCTCTCTCTTATGCCCCTCCGCAACCCCAGTAAGCTAACCAATCAGTCAGTCAGGGACTCAGTCAGTCACTCAGTCATTCTACCAACGGCCCAAAGGCGGCTAGCAGGCGGCGCTCGGCTTACCCAGCGAATGATGAAACTCACCCGACACCGGGGTCATGGGGGTGGGCGGGAGGCCGTTGATGTTGAGCGCCCCCATCTGGTGGATCTGTGTGGCGGGGAAGGCCACACTGGGCGTCAGGTAGCCCCCGTGGCTGGCCGCCATGATGGCCGCCTGCTGCTGCATGAGCTGCTAAAGACGGAGACAGAGAGAGAGAGTGGAAGAGAGAGAGAGAGAGAGAGAGCATGAGAAAGACAGGTAGAAAGGGAGCATAGAGAAATAGAGAAAGAAAAGGGCACATAGAAAAAGATACAGAGAGAGACAATAAGAAAGAGAGAGAGAGAGAGAGAGAGATGGAGAGAAAAGAGAAGACAAAAGAGGGAAAAAAGTTAGTGAAAGAGGCCATGTGTTTGATGGATGGGTAGTGCGTGGCAGAGTTGAAGAGGAGAAAAGCAGAGCAGTAAATGAAAAAAAGAAGTGAAATCTGTCATCCCACATTTATATGTCCATCTGCTCTGTCAAAAAGCTGTCATTATCCTTCGAAATGTTTCAATAGCTGTCTGTCGGACTCGTTCAGATGACAAGTGCACATCGCCTGCAATCACGCCCGGGCCCCGATTGAATTGTATTATACGCACACACTCCCCATCTCCATCCTCATTGTGAACGTCGCGCTCTTTCTTTCCCATTGTACCGGGACATGTGCTTGACTGCCACCAGCGTGCGCCGAACAGTGACCTGTGATGTAAGTCCATTAATACAGGACACGCTGATGAATAACCGAGGCTGCATAACTCTGCCCATTTCTCTGGTCTTATCAGGCTGAACTGTGAGCTGTTGGACTCGCTCCCTCAGCCACTAATGGAGTGCTTACAAAACAGACTCGGGCGCGCTGACTACTGTATTTCACTGTAACGGCGCAGGTTTGACAGCCTGCAGGGGAGTTGCAGTTGATGTACAACTTTCTGTTAAAAAAAAAAATGTGTGAAGGCTTGGTTGTGACACCGGCGCAATGTGGCATATTGAAGAAGTACAGATTACAAGTAGTGAAGTATGGAGTATATCAGGGTGTTGTAGTCAAGCACCAAACCTGAGATTTTTGGTCACACAGACTATCTACAGATGCAAAACAATCTGTTAACTACAATTTATGGTTACGGTTAAGGTTAGGCATTGGATTTGGTTAAGGCAATGTTTAGTAACTGTTCAAAGACAATTTGACATTGTGTGACACTGTATCTATGGTTAACTATATATTAAGGATATGATGTATAACATACACAGTATATGGCATCAAGGGTATCATAAAACAGAGATATCAGAACACAAGTCTCTTCAAGTTCATGGATTTGACAATTTGACATACTTAACTAGATGTTACTAGATGTTCCTCTAACATGTTACTCTTGAGCATGTTTATTTGCATTTCCTATCTGAGTCCTTAGTTATCTAGCCATGTGCTCATAACAGCCAAGTCATGCACACTAAAGCAAATAACAGAGAATGGTGGAGCCATGGAAATGCATTGAGTTCTGTTGGTTTGTTCAAATCACAGGGTATGACTGGCACAGCCTATGGCGAGGAGAGGCTTTTGAATGGTTCGGATCTAGTTCCTCTGATAAGAATTCCTTAGCCAACCCACATGGTGCTGAAATAATGAACTGATTGTAATAGAAAGGAATGGGGGACCCACCAAGACTCACAGAGACAGCTAGGCAACTAAGGAGGACTATTTTCCTGATTAGTCACGACTACACACCAGGAGATGCGTCATATTCTACTGACGCTCATATAATCACAGCACAGCTCATTCTTCACAGGTAAATTCAATTGCATGGCCTCTATAAACATGTTTCCATGTTTGTCTTGTGTTTGGCTACAGCAATCTCAATGCTTTACTCTCCATAATTTAAATGAGATGGATGTACATTGCCTTCCTGTCATGAGTGTAAGTATCACAACAAGATGTCCAATTTCAGACATTTTCAGAGAGTCTGGTACGTGACCACTTAGAGATGTAAGATGTATAAGCACTCAGGTTTTTAACACAGCCCTGCATTTGAAGGAATGTGTTTTGGTGCAACATACATTTTTTCTCTCTATCTTTATCCCTCCCTCTATTACTCTCTCACTTTAACCTTCCCTCTCTTTCTCTAGCCCATCTCCCTCTCTCCATAGAGTTTGTACTGATGCCACAGAAATGGCCACTTTCTCTCTCTCTCTCCCTATCTTTCTCTCTCTCTCTCTCTCTCTCACACACGCACACACACAGACAGTAATCCAGCGCTCCCATCCCTGCCTCTTCTCAACGCTCACAACGCCACCATGAGGCACCTGGCTCCCGTTTGTTCCCCTTCTTCTCATAGCTCCTATTTGCATGGAGTCCCTGGGTAGGAAAAGCCAATTATTTTACCTCAATGCCCCTGTCAGGAAGCCTGAAAGCACCTGTCCCGCCACCGAACGGCCGGCTCCTGGCACCCCATCCATTAGCGGCGAGCCCCGCCACTGCTATCTATTAACTCCTGTTGTCATTTGCATAATTTTATCAACGTGACAAATGGGGATCATCCATTTTGCTCCGAATAAGATAAATTGAGCTTTTAGGTGATACAAGACCAAAAAAAAAGAAAGGCGACGGCAACAGGGACCAAACTAAAACTGCTGATAACAGAGAAAACCCCAAACAACAACAAACAGCTAAACAACAAATTCCGGCACTAAGTATGAAGTGATTCTGGACGTCAGTGTGTAGTGTAGCCTGGTGGCCCTTCAAGTGCTCATCAAGATTAGGAGCGGAATGGCTGGGTCTCTTCGGGCCCTTATTACGACTTGCAGTGTGTCACGCTAATCAGGCACTTTTGTGGGCCCCTCGTGCCCGCAAACTCCCATTTCAGTAGGACCTCGAGACTCTAAGCTGACTGGAGCTCAGCCGGCTGCCAGTTTGTCAGCTCCCTGTGAAAGCTGTGGGGTGTGGGGTGTGTGTGTGTGTGGGGGGGGTTGGGGTGTGAGGGTGGGGTTGTGTGGTCAGATAACAGGACAAGGTTGATGACTTCCACAGCCCAATTTCTTGCTTTGCGCCACACAGATAATGCAGCCTTTCAAGGCAGCTCCCTCAGATTGTCATGGATAACAACGTGGCATTCGGTTATGCTTTTTGAGAATTAAACGCAGCAAATTGAAGGTTCAAGCATGTAATTATGTTGGAGTGAAGTCAGCAATATCAATTTGCTTTTGAGGAGCAAAAAAAAAAACATGGTCCAGCTTCATGCTGATAAGGACATTCAGAATCATTTCATGCAATCATTCTTCAACATTTCTTCTTTCATCCAAATATTACCAATTAGATTTTAGAGAAAAAATATTTATAGCTTTTTATTTGGTACATCGCACGGACATTGGTTGGTGGTCAAAATGAGACTAATGGCTTTTCAACCCAGTTTTCATCACCAAAACCTTTTCTTCACCCACGAGATAAAAAAGTAATCATAAATAGGAACACACGAGAAAAAGAGAGAGAGATTGAAAGAGAGGGAGAAAACCTGGAAGAAGTTGCCGAGTGCCATAGCATCCATTTAGTGTCAGGCATCTGCTTTTTTATTGCAACCTGATGGCATTATTCTCCCCTGGTGCCAGCAGGCAATCACCTCTTTATCACATGGCAATTATCTCTGCAGCACCGCTCGGTGGCTCGTCGACTCTCAGCGCTGTCACATGTGACCCCTTCTAGCCAGTCCGGTACGGGCACCGCACAGGGCAGAGTGGAGGAGCAGGAGGAGGGGGAGAAGGAGGGAGATGGAGAGAGAGGAGAGAAATGGAATAAGAGTAGGATAGAGAGAGAGAGAGAGAAAGGGAGAGAGGAGGGAGAGAAAGAGAGAGAGAGAGGGGAGGGGGGAAGAGAGGACCCTTGTTATTGAGGTCCTGGGCCCGCAAATGGCCTGAAACTGCAGTCGGGATGCATGTTCCATTGGGGGAAGGCTACAGACGACGGGCTTGACAGGAACAGGCCGAGCTTGGCGGGGAATTGTCTGTGCTTGAGGGATAAATGTAATCGTGCGTAGGGCTGAAGCATCATGTTTTAATATAATTTCTCCTGGGCTTTGCTCTCAGGGCAGAAGATGGAGCCGGCCCGCCGATTTCGCCGATATTGCTTTGTTCTTGGACTTCCACAGTTCCTGTCACATTTCCAATCTCAGGGAAGGTGTATTATTGATGTGGATGTGGGATATTTAGCCATTTAAATGCACATGTTGGGGCCTAATCATGAGCAATGCTGCTCAGGAGCACTTTAGAGCCCAGAGTAATTGGGTTATTTGGGTGCAATATTTTCAGTTCTAATAGGGGATGATGGCTCGTTGGTATGTATCCCGGGATGTATTCTGCCGGCGTCTGCACCTCGCCTGTCAAAGTAAATTGCATCAAATCAAATTTGAAGAGAGAGAGAGAGAGAGAGAGAGAGAGTAAAAAAAAAACAAAAAAAAAAAAACATACAGACCGAGATGGCCGGTTTGAAAAGTACCATTCCCTTTTTTCGATGGTAGCGTTTCTCAGATAAGGCTAATTTGACTTTAAAATACTTCACTTATTTTTCTGCTGGCAACCTTAGTACTCTCAGGGTAGCCTCAGGCTGAAGCAGCACAGGGGAGAGGAGAGGGGAGAGGGTGGGAGGATTGTGTGGGCATTCTGAAATGCCCCAACAGGGGGCGATGTTAGTCAATACGGCCTCATCACTGGCGTCCATCACTCCCACTCTGAGCGTGCTCAGTCTTCATTAGTGCTGTCTTAAGAACATATTGGAGGGCTTTCAAGTAATTTGTGAGTCATATTAATCTAACGCACAGTTTTTTTGATGATGACTACTGAGTGGGAGAGATCTTTTTGGCCTTTGTATCAACAAGCTGGGCTGTTTTTCAAAAAAGGGGGGTGGTGTGGTGTGTGTGTGTGTGTGTGTGTGTGTGTGTGTGTGTGTGTGAGGGGGGGGGGCGTTGGAGTTGGCTGTGGCAGATTGGGATGGTTGTTGTGTCGCAGAGACAAGGGATCAAAAGAGAGAGAAAAGTAGAGAGAGTAAGAGACAGAGGCAGAGCCACTCACGGACAAGATAGCCACGCTAAGCCCATGGACAGGAACAACCTGCAGCTAAATTGAGGTTTGTTCTTTCGCCACGTATTAGCAGAACCTTTCACTGGGAGGGAGGAGACAAAACACTCAGAGCTGGGAGAAACAGCTTCACAAGTGTGTCCCTGTATAAAACCTACAAATGAGTACTTGTCTGGAGAACAGTTAAGTCTATCTGGGGAAACGCACACATCTCTCTCTCTCTCTCTCTCTCTCTCTCTCTCTCTTTTTTCCTGGGCATGTTGTCAGTGTTGTCTCCCTCCAATTTGTGTTCACATCCCCCCCTCCTCTGCTTTGACTAAAATCCAATTTACTGGCTGTCAGCTCAGGCCTATAATCCCATCCACAGCCGTATATGTGAAGTGGCTCTTTAATTTTGTCATTTTCTATACTCTGTACATCAGATGTGCACATGTGTGTGCTTTATGTTTGGCTATATTTCCGCGGTGACGCGGGCGGAGAGGATACACAGTGTTCCGTCTTCCAGGGGAGGAGAAGACGGGTGGCTGGGCTATTGAGAGGCAGTTTTCATTGGACAGAGCCCTCCTGGGGCAAAAAGGCATTTAAAGATGCGGCGGAATCCATCGGCTCCCTCCCTCCCCAAATTCCATTACCGTGTCCTCCACCAAAAAAAAAAAAAAAAACAACGTTGAAAAGCACTTTCCTCTAAATTTAGTTTCCCCTGGATGTTGACACAAAGTCTATTACTTGATTGTCTTTTGGAATGTATTAAACAATAACACTCCTTAGAAACCAATAATATGATATAACTTAGACATTTACCAGATATCTGCAAAAGGTGTCGCAGCATTCACTGTATTGATTTCTTTCTACTACTTTGTTCCCACGGTTCCTCTGTGGCTCCGAGACACTATTACAACATTAGCCATTTTGAGTTTCTCCTGTGCATTTCCTCCTTACAAAAGTGTCAAATACAATAATTTCTCTGCTCCACAGGAGCAATAACAGTGTGACCTCTCTGCCAGAATCTATTCTAGTGAATTGTGCTTTAATTGTTTCAATCGCCAGGTTCTCTCTCTTTTTGGTCAGTAAATCCCGACTGCAAATCAATTTGCGTTTTTATGGCGCTGGCCCATTTCAAAGAATGTAAAACTTTCGCTTTTTTGTTGTTCTCTTTTTGCTCGGTAATGAACTGTGCAGCCGAGGTTGGCCGCTGCCGTGGGGGGGAGGAGGAGGAGGAGGGGGAAGAGGGGAGGATGAAGTGACTCAGCCGAAGAGAGAAGACAAGACAAGAGAAGAGAAGTGAAGAAGAAGGGAGAGGAGAGGAGAGGGGAGGAGAGAGGTGCGCAGTCAGTCACGGACTCTGACACAGTAAATAAGAGTCATGGCCAACCTGTGCGGCCCATACTGGGAGAGTCATGGCCAACCTGTGCGGCCCATACTGGGCTCCCTGCAGACCCACTGCTGCCGCTACCGCTACCACCGCTACCGCTACTACCACCGCCTGTACCGGCTCCGGAACCATTTGCATTTCCCCACATTTCCTGGGGATGGGCTGCATTTCATAAATGCTAATGAAGACTGGAGTTTTACTGGAGAGTGCACAGAGAGAGAGAGAGAGAGAGAGAGAGAAACGGCCTCGCAATTACTCAGGGACGGTCAATTTGCACATTTCATACTGGCCCTCCACTGCCAGTGCTATGAAAATGAAAACGAAATGGATAAAGCCCTCGAGACCCACAGAAGCCTCCACAATTAATTCTGGCATTTATAAAGAGCAGGAGACAGAGAGGGGGAAATCTGCCCATGCATATTGATATAGAAATGAATACATTTTGTTTGTTTCCCATGTGTTGTTGCATAGGGGCTCTGCGTCAGTGTCCATGCCTATGAGGCAGCATTGTGAGCGAGCGAGTCATGGTCGGGGCTTTGCTGTCCGTCAGTGTGGGAGAGTGAGGTGGGTGTGTGTGTGTGTGTGTGTGTGTGTGTGTGTGTGTGTGTGTGTGTGTGTGAGAGTGTGTGTGTGCGAGTATGTGTGAGTGTGTGTGTGTGTGTGTGTGTGTGTGTGTGTGTGTGTGTGTGTGTGCGTGCGTGTGTGTAAGTGTGTGTGTGTGTGTGTGTGTGTGTGTGTGTAAGTGTGTGTAAGTGTGTGTGTGTGTGTGCGTGCGTGTAAGTGTGTGTGTGTGTGTGTGTGTGTGTGCGTGCTGTGTGTGTGTGTGTGTGTGTGTGTGTGTGTGTGTGTGTGTGTGTGTGTGTGTGTGTGTGTGTGTGTGTGTGAGAGGTGGAGAGTGAGGAGGGATGGAGGAGGGAGCGGATGAGTTTAAATGTTGCTCCTTTTCACTTCTCTGCGAACCCGGTGGAAAGTTGGCGCTGCTAAAAATAAAGTCCTGAGCGCTGGCTTCTGGAATATTCTGAGTCATCTCTGGCCCGTGGTGAGGCGTGCAGGCACGAGGAGCGGCGGAGATGACAGCGAAGGCGGTGTGTGTGTGTGTGTGTGTGTGTGTGTGTGTGTGTGTGTGTGTGTGTGTGCATGTGTGTGAGTGAGGTGCGGAGGGATGCGCACGTGGGCTGGGATGAGCTCATCAAAGCATCAGGGTTGGAGGGGAGGGGTGAGGGATGGGCTGGGGGCACATGTGTGTGTGTGTGTGTGTGTGTGTGTGTGTGTGTGTGTGTGTGTGTGTGTGTGTGTGTACGACTATGAATGAGCACAGGAATGAGCTAGTGGCGAGGTACTGCACACTGGGGGGTGGTAGTGTATATATGTGTGTGTGTGTGTCGTTGTATGTGTGTCTGTGTGTGTTTGTGTGTGTGTACGTGTACGGGAACTCACCGCGTGTGCGTAGGTGCTATAGGTGCTGAAGGGCAGAGCGATGGCGGGGTTGAAGATGCCGAACTGACCGACCATCTGTTGCATGCGGCGGATTGTGCGCTCCTTGTCCGTGTCGGCGAACTTGACCACCAGGCTGGAGGAGGCGCCCTGGGGTAGGGGGAGAGAGTCAGAGCCGCTCTGAGGAGAAAGGGTAAGCACACTTAACCCGCGGCATGGCAATGGACTCACCAGAGGAAAAAAACACCACCACAACAACAACATCAACAACAACACACACATCATCCAGTTATACAAGGCAAGCCATGCTCAAGAAGAGAGGCTCCGTTTGCTCATGTTTAGAATCTATACACACATAGAAGCATGATTATGGATATCATTTGGAAATTACTAGTCATTTACATACTGTGTATCTATGGTTTACTATATATTAAGGGTATGATATATAACATATACACAGTATATGACATCAAGGATATCATAAAACAGAGATATCAAAACACAAGTCTGTTCAAGTTCATGGATCAGGACATCGTGCTAATATATGTCAGACGTGTCTTGTTTTTATTGCTGTCAAGACAGCGGGAAGAACAGTTATGACTGCCATGGACTCCCTAGAATACAAACATATTATGGATGATAATATGTTTATAACTTTGGCAGTAACTTGTTTATTTCACCATAAACAAAGCCCACTCCTACAAACAGGTGCAACCACAAACCCTGGACGTCACTGTAAAATGCCCTGACGACAGACAGCGCTTCAACGACCCTTCTCTACTTAATTTGTGTCTGACTCCCACTTTCGTCACCCACCTCGCCTCTCCCTCCATCGTTGCTGAACGAGAGATAAGGCAGATTAAACGGAGAGGCGGACTCATTTGAAATGGATATAAGTGTGTGACCACCACTAGGCATGTGGTGTACTTGCTGACCTTGGCAGAAGGTTCCTCCTTGCCTCACTGACTCAGACCTTCCTCTTGGCCTCTCTCCATCCTTTGCTCGCTCTCTCTCTCTCTCTCTCTCTTTCTTTATCTCTCTCTGTGCAGAGCTCTGAAGCCTTTGGGTTTTGAGTGCTGCCACACACTCCTTCACTAAGACCCCTCACTGATTGAGCCAAACCGTTGACCTTTTATACTGCCTGTCTGCCTGATCCCCCCCCCCCTTCGCCTACTGCCCCCAAACCACGTCATAACAGCCCCACCCTCATCACTCGCCCCCACCCTCCACCTCCACCTCCTCCTCTTCCTCCGAATCGATCCCTGTAAAAGGCCGAAATATTACTCTGATCTGACAGTGCAGAAAGGTTGTGCGTCGCGTCAGATAAGAGCCTCCTCCCCAAATTGATGTGAGATTGTCAATAAATGCGATGGGTGGTGGAGGCCGGGGGCTGCAGGCAGGGCTGTTTGTGTCGCCGGAGCTCTGAGGCAAAGTACTGTGGGGGAGGAACGGCAGGCTGGGGTGGTGTGTGTGTGGGTGTATTTTCTGTGTGTGTGTGTGTGTGTGTGTGTGTGTGTGTGTATTTGTGCGCGGAGAGGCTGCAAGCACACATTAAAGATGCAGTCCACGATTTCGTTTCGGTTTTGCGAAAGGTTGTTGATATTTGAGCTCAACAGCCAGGCAAAATCACACCCCTCCCTGGCTTACTGCTAAAGCATCGTGTTGATTGGCTGGGATGTTTATGGCTGATTAGGTCTGAGCCGGTTTGCTTGTCTTCTTTTTACAGAGCCAGCACTGTTTAAGAACAGCAGAGTTTTCTTTTTTTTTTAAAGCTCTGAGCAATTCAAGTTCAATCTGAATGAACAGCTATGAAGGGACTATGGAAGGCAACTCAGTGAATCAGACAAAACATTTGTGGATCTAAAATCACAGACTGTTCCTTTAAAGCCCAAACCCACCCTGTTCTGTCTGATGTCAAGTCTGATGCACTTGTCAGAACTCTGAGCCATAGTAGGAGCTGTCAATCACACTTCATCATGAGATCTCAGCCATGTACGTTCAGGGTTCAGTCTCTTGCTTACGCAGGCCAGATTTGGTCAACTCTAGCCTTAGACGCCACCAGCTACCCACAACAGCTGAGAATAAACAAAAACAATTGTTTGTTTTTGCTCCCTTTTATATTTATATTAGGGGCAGTCGTGAGCTACTGGTTAGGGCTTCGGGCTTGTAACTGGAGTGTTGCCGGTTCGATCCCCGACCAGTAGAAATGGCTGAAGTGCCCTTGAGCAAGGGACCTAACCCCTCACTGCTCCCCGAGCGCCGCTGTAGCAAGGCAGCTCACTGCTCCAAGTTAGTGTGTGCTTCACCTCACTAAGTGTACACTGTGTGCTCTTTGTGTTCACTAATTCATGGATGGGATAAATGCAGAGACCAAATTCCTTGTATACGCAAGTGTACTAGGCCGAGAAACCTGATTTACATTTACATTTTTTTTTTCTCTACACCTTCAGCTCTGTGTCTCTCGGCCTCCTTGTCAGCGGCTTCCCTTCTCCATCTCCGACCCAGCGGAGAGCAGGTGTTTGGGGCGTCACTGAGCCTCTCGACGTCAGCTGGCTACTCTCTACACTCATTAAAGCCACACGGTGACCCCGTGAGCTGGCAGCTCAGGGGATTGTAAAAACACACACACACACACACACACACACACACACAAACACTGAACGCTGCCTCAGTCTCGGCCGAGAGAAAATACTGTAAAAAACAAAAGGTCAAGCAGGCCTGTGCAGAAATAAGCTGTGTCGGTTTATCACCTCTGGCCTCCTAAAGCTATTGGTGGGTACAAACAGGATTGCATCTGATGGGGAACTGTCAGCACTCATGAACTCCACCAGTTTGCAAATGTACAGTATTTGTTTGTACTCTGTTGACTTACAGCTCCTGGACATGTAAATAGAGGCATGTTCTATGTAAACACTGCAAAACTCTTTCTTCATTGACCTTTCATAATTGTAAGGTCTAAAATGATGTTATTTTTGAAGAATGAAACTATGTATTTTACCTTTAAGCGGCTTTTTCTGAATATATTTTCATGCTAAAACGAAATATAATGTCTGAAACTTAGGATGCTGACTGTGCTATCTATTTCTCATTACTTATCAGTGCAATTTCCTTCAAAAATATTCTCTGTCTCCGAGATGGCCTGCAGGCCCTGGCTAACTTTTGATGGCCCAGCTTTGTGGATGAGGATAAATTAAGTTGCATTAGGACGGCTGTATAAAACCCCGCAACGTCTTTATCCTCCACTAGCTGCGTTGTGTTTTTACTATGGGTGTTTATTGAATGTTCTCCCAACAATAAGAACGCATAAATGCTCTGATGATCTGCCTTAACCATTTTCATTATCCGTAGCCATCAGCAAGTCTGTTTGAAATGATAGTTGTTGGTCTTTTATTGGCCGTTGCATTGCCGTTTTTTCCTTTTTTTGCAGGGGAGGTTAAAAACAATGTATGTGTGGATATTTGTCTATCTCTTTTTTCTAGTTCTTCTCCCGTTGCTTTGATTTTTATCAGGCTGTTTGCATATCAGTGAGTGAGGATGCTACTGCTGCCACTGCTGCTGCAGAGAGAGAGAGAGAGAGAGAAGTGGATGAACTATGAAGTAAAACTCTCATTAAAATTTAAGCTGCCAAGTGTCAGGAGAATTCCCACAGGCCTGGAGCTTCGAGAGTGGATTCAGGAAAGGGGAGTAAAAGTGTGGGAATAAAATGTGCAGCTGTTCGACGGAGGAAAAGAGTGGGGGAAAGAATAAGGAAAAAAGGAAAGAGAGAGTGAGCGAGAGAGAGGCTCAGAATCAAAGGGAGGTCTCTCTTTTACGAGAGTCCCATTGCAGGGGAACCTTGGTGCCTTTCCAAGCAGTGGACCCATGTGTGAGCAGCGTCTGATAAAGCTGCAAACTAAGCCATATATTTGATATTGCTTTAACGCTACACATCTGTCTGTGCACATTATGCCAGAATAAGGTAATAAGGTTGGATTACCCAGCGCCTGCCATCGTCTTATATAAGTGCCTGTGACTCGTAAAACCTGGAACAAACTAAAGTGTCACCGGGCCAGCGCCTCAGTGGTGTCCCTGTCTCTTCGTTTTTGTCACAGGAACAAAGACCCCGTCTGCCCGAGCTTCCCTCTGGAGCCTATTACCGACAGGCTGGGCAGGGATGTGATCACTGCCCAATACTATATTGTGATCACACACACAAGCAATAATAAGAAATAGCAGCAGAGCAAATGTGTAAATAACCTATGCTAATGTTTCTTCTCAACAACAACAAAAAAAACAGCGGATTAATTTATTTGAACCTATTTATGCAAAATGCTTAGGGAGGCTGAGTTTAAGCTCAAACTCGAGAGCGTACACATTTAAAGCTGAGTTTGCAATAACCTCATTTAATGAAATGAAATTAAGATCATAATATGTCATTGTCTACATAAAACATAGCACATCTTACATGTAGGCGCACGGGGGAAAAGCATATATTCTATTATTATTATACTATCAGATCAGCATTTTCTCTTGTGGGCTGTCCACAGATGGAAATGCACATATCCTCCATGGGGACAATGGAGTGAACTCGTTTCTCTCTGGCAAGCAGATCTCAATATCAGATAGTCGGAGAGTGCGTTGGTTTTGGTCTGAGGCGTTTGCGCTCTGCAACCGAAGTGGAAATGAGGCTGTCTACATAGACCCGATGGGTCTGACCCCCACCTTCTCTCCTTGTTATTCTGTCCTGGGAGTGACCCCTTCTACAAGGACCTCCTGAAGCCTAGCAATTTGCTTTACAGCGGTGGCCATTTAAATTTTTAATTGCGGAGCATCCAAAGACCTCGTTTGAGGTCTACGGAGGAGACGGCGTGCAATGCGTGTGTGGAATGTTGAACCTGTCAAGATCTCTCATCTGAACCGTCATCACACACACGCACACACACACACACACACACACACACACTCCATGCCCACTCCTTCCCTTCACATACACACACACACACACACACACACACACACACACACGCACACACACAGACACACACTAAGAGAGAAAACGCAAATATATTCACCCCAAGCTCTGCGAGCTGGAAAATAAGATCAGTCAGTGGATCTTTGACCTATACTCATGGCTGTATAAGCACATGACAGAGAGATGGAGAGGGGAAACGTAGGCGCAAGCTTGCATGTGCATGCATGCATACCGTATATACACTGTATATATGCGTGAATATAGAAATATACAAAATAGAACAAATATATTGCTGCTCTTGTGTTTACATTCAGTCCCCTGCACAACTAAATCTGAGGATGTGAATTTATTTCACTCTATCTGACGTTAGTCCTTGCTGGTTACAGCTGGCCTACCTATAACTCACAAACCAAAACTATAGCACTCAGATGCTATTCTTTGTCTTATTCTTGCTATGCAGCACATGCTCGACAGAATAAAGCCCTCTTATATGGGTTAGTATGTCCTGTGACCATTGCTAGCTATTGTTGGCCTCTCTATAACCCACAAAGCAAAGCCACTGGAGTCGAATACTACTCGAAGACTTTATTTTTAGATATTTAGCACACATTCCATTGAGAGGAGTGCTCATGTGGGTTAGTGTGTTCCGAAACAAGACTGCTTTATTCCCTTTGGTGCTACAGTTGTTTTATTTCCAACCCTCAGGCAAGCGATGGTAATGCTGTTGTGCTGTGTGTAGCTTGTCTCAGCACTGGTCTCTTAAGCACGCTTGTCCAGGCCGGGCCCATGGCCCTGCTAAACCAGCAGAGAGAGAGAGAGAGAGAGAGAGAGAGAGAGAGAGAGAGCAGAGGAGGTCAGAACACGGGTCAGAACCCGGCGTGCCCGAGATGAGACGCTGATACGATTTTTATAATCAATTTACCAGACAAGGAGATAAATCCTGTCCAGTCACACGCTCCTCATCACTCGCTACCCCCTCTCTCGTCTCCATCCCCTCTCTTTACTCGTTCTCCCCACTCTATCTCCCTCTCTCTCTCCCCCCCCCTCATTCTCTCTCTTATTCTCCCTCTCGCTCTCTCCCGGTCCTCTCCCGCTTATACGCAAATGAATAATTCACCAGCCGATGTGGTGAAAGGTGAAGTAAACAAGTCTATTGCCTAATATCCCGGGAGGCTGGGGATGGGGAGGGTAGGGGGGGATGAGAGGAGGAGTGAGGAGGGGAGAGGGGGATAGAAAGAGGTGGAGAGAGAGATAGGGGAAGAAGAGCAGAGGAGCAGGGACTCCTAATGTGCCATTGCTCAGGGGCCTGCCCACTGTCCCGGAGTCATTTGCACTTATATTGACCTCAAGGTTGTGCCGAAACTAATGACAGAGCCCAGCTCTGCAGCCTCCTGTTTACACTCGCACCAGTGCCGCCCATAAATAACACACTCACGTGGTCCCGCAACACACACATCTGAGGGTTTACGAGGTCTCTCTCTCTCTCTCTCTCTCTCTCTCGCTCTCACTTTATCTCTCTCTGTCCCCTTCTCGCTCTCTCTGTCTATTTCTTCTTCTTTTTCTTTCAATAGGCAGTGCACTTTCTTCCTCTTCTCCCCTCTCTTTGCATCTCTTTCTTCTCATTTCTTTCTTCCCATCTGCATCCCCACCTCCTCCTCTTCTCTATCTCTCTCTCTCTCTCTCTGTGCTGCAGGACTCGGTCAGACAAAGGGAGGTCTGAATGCAGAGGGCACTTCAAACCTCTGAATAATGCGCTCTGCCCAGCTTCTGGGGTCGGCATGAGTCAGCCCTGTGATGCACAATGAGAAAGCTTTGTGGAGCCGCACACTGGCTGTGGAAAGGCCTTGCAAAAGGAGCCACAAAGAGACTTCATATAGAAATCCACCTATTCAACCGACACTCTATATAATGACCAGGCTGGAAGCTTGTGCAATACATAAAGCTCCAGGATTGATTTGACTGTGTAAATGTAGATGATGCTTTGGAGTTGGACCTGTTTGCTTATGTTTAGGGCTTTGTTTACATAGGAAAGACATGTTGGAGTTGTGTGGCATTATAAAACAGGTAATAATAACACAGACGTTAACACAGATATCATTATTCCAAGTGTGTGTGTGCAGTATATTTAAATGGAGAGAGGTGTGAGAGAAAGGAATATATATATATATATATATATATATATATATATATATATAGAGAGAGAGAGAGAGAGAGAGAGAGAGAGATGAGAGAGAGGCAGGGGGCGAGATGTTTGTTTGTTTGTGTGTTTTGCATGTGAAGCTGGGCGTATCCAGAGAAAGTGAAGGGTACTCACTGGCATGGTCTGGCTGCCATGCAGGGCGCTGATTGCAGACTGCGCTTCGGCGTGTGTGGAGAACTTTACAAAGGCACAGCCTGAAACAGACACACACACACACACACACACACACACACACACACACACACACAGACACACACACACACACACACACACACACACACACACACACACACACACACACACACAGATCCACACAGGGAGCCATTATTAAACAATGTGAGGAGAAGCTCGTCAAAACATGGGGGGGAGACGAGACTACCCCCCGCCCTCCCCTGCACAGCAGGCTGTTCCACCCCGGGCTCCGGGTGCTGTAGGCTCTGCTACAGATTGCACCGATGGAGCAGAAAAACGACACTATTTAGCACCACGTGTCTGTCTATACACATTACATGTAAAACATGCTATAATTGATACTTTCCAGATTCATTATGCATGTCGTATGTCTAAAACTCCTCAGGGACACAAAATAGGGAAAATATAAACACAAATCAACTATAACAAAATAGGGAAAAGATAAACACAAATCAACTTAAGTCTCAAAGTGTGGGTTTGAGATCACACCTGCAAATTGAGAAACACGATCATGGTTTTTTTATGCATCTTAAAAGCAACACTAAAGACAGACAGCCGATTTGTTTTGGGAAAAGGGCAAGGGGGTGGGGTGGGGGGCAGTGGAGATGTAATATGACGATACACAAGAAAGCTGGTCCAACAGAATCACAAGCTCTTTCCTCTCACTTCATCACAACACAGGATGTCTGAATTGTTTTGACATGAAAATGTTTTACTGGTGGACTACATTTGAAGGCAGACCCAGGGAGTGGGTCCCTCGGCCCCAGGAATCATTTCACCAACAGGCTCCATAAACACTGGCTGGAGAGATGCCTGAGTCCCTCTGCGCACGGCTGCATGTCCGTGCACATAACGTTGCCAGTTGTACTGGTAGTTGCAGTGCTGATTTGCTAATAAATGTATCAGACACACACTGTGTGTGTGTGTGTGTGTGTGTGTGTGTGTGTGTGTGTGTGTGTGTGTGTGTGTGTGTGTGTGTGTGTGTGCTTGTTAGAGAGAGAGAGAGAGAGAGAGAGAGAGAGAGAGTGTTTGTGTGTTTGCTTGAAACAGGGGATATTTCAAGGTGCCTTCAAGAGTTACATATTGCATATCTTTTATTACTGTACCTGCACCAGCAAGGCTATGTTTTCAGTGTGGTTTATTTCTTTGTCTGTCTGTCAGTAGCATTATTTAGAAACTGCTGGGCCAATTCTAATGAAACTTGGTGGAAGGGTGTACAATGGGTCAAAGAACCCAATACATTTAAGAGCAGATCAGCACCACTGGCATATCCAAGAATCATTTTTCACTTTCATTAGCATTGCAAGAGTCATAGGGCCTTGATGGAGATCTGCTCTTGTAGTATTCTGTCTGTTTTAATTTAAAAGTCTGTTTAATACACAATACTGCACAATGAATATACAAAAAACTATTGGCCCGAATCTGACATCCGACATCCGACATTTGGTGGAAGAGACTCTTTAGGCTTCTCCATGTTTTTATTAATGTATAATATAAGGACATTGCACGCCTCCTACTCCATGACTATATAAAACCAGGGGCCTTGAGACTTTGCATCCTACCTTTACTGTTCCCGTCGGGACCTCTCAACACTGTGCACTCCTCGATGACTCCGTAGGGCTCAAAGAGACGGTACACGTCCTCCTCGGTTTGCTGCTTGTTCAGCATCCCCACGAACAGCTTCCTGTCTTCTGGAACAAAAGAAACAGGAATGTGATGCACTTGTCGCTAAATACCCTGACCGCCCCCCCCCCCCCACCTCCCTCCCACACAGACACAGACACACACACACACACACACACACACACACAAACACATCTCCAATGCTCAGCACAATCAGACCTGACCAATCAGTAGACAAGGAATCTTATTACCCCACCTCCCACCCCAACCGAAAGTAGTACTCAGTGTTCTGTGGCCGGTACATGAAAATGGCAACTGTATTTGTCTGCCCCATTTAGCTCTTGGAGTTGAGTCAGAGAGCATTGTTCCCATGCCAAGTCTGCTCATTTTAATTTCTAAGATAATTGGGTTTGCTGCCTCTACTGCCGCCGCCGCCGCTGCTGCTGCTGTACTCTGGCCTGGGGGTTGTGTGAGTGAGCTGCCACGCTCGGGTCCTCCCCCGTAGGTAACGGCGAGAGGCAACGGGGCCTGATGAAAAGCAGTGGTCTCTCAGATCCGCGCGCACGACGCACGGCGCACAGCACCACGCAGCAGCACACAGCCTTTAGGGCGTTCCCGCAACTCCGCTACTGCTGACCTACAATTTTACTGAATGCAGGCTATTTATTTTTCAATCTTTTTTCCTCCCCTCAGACTATGCTTAATTGCTGCTGATCCAGTAGTTTCAGTATAGGCAAAGAAATATTTCAGCGCTCTTCGGTGAACAATAGCACTGTTGGGCTGCCTGGGGAATGCTGACTTTTCAGTAAGTGTAGTATTGAACCATGTCAAAGGAAGTGGGTCTTACCTTGACCTGATATGCAGCATTAATGGATGTTTGTGTGTGTCTGAATCTATGTGTGTGTGTGTGTGTGTGTGTGTGTGTGTGTGTGTGTAGGTGTCTCTCTCCTCTTCCTCTGTGTGTATGTGTGTGTATACACACGCCTGTATGAGTAATGTCATGTTAACAGAAACGACACGACTTGAAGCCATGCTACAGAACATAAAACAGTCTTTTCTCCTGCACAGCGGCGCAGTTCTGGCTCCCCGCCTCTGGTGCCAGCTGACAGCCTCTTCATATTCCTCTCTGCCTTCCTGTGCGTGCGTCTGCGAGCACAGAGCTGACCCACACCCGGCTGATATTAACCCACATGGCCGACCAGGAACGGCAGGCCCCGAGCCTGTGTCCCCCACACCCCCCCCACCCCCGTCCACCCCCGTCCACTTCGCTGGCTGCTCGATACTGCCCTGTGATGCACCTTTAAAATAATCACGAGTGTCAGAACGCTGTCTAGGGAGGGAGCGGCCCTGCCGCACACTCTTTATTGTTTGTGGCAGGATCAGAGGGTACGTATCAAAATAGAAGAGATTCATTGTGACATCTGTCATGGTGGATTGGAGAGCATTTATCTGCAAAAAAGGGAAAGCCCTGAACTGGAAAATAAAAGGCCAAGATGGTCCCATGTTTTTTTCCCCTCAACCCTTCCCTGAGGGGGATATGAATTCTTAGGTGGGGTATTGGTGTTCATGTGCAAATCTATGCACTCTCTCTCTCTCCCTCTCTCTCGTTCACTCACCCACATCCACTGGTATATTCAGCTTTTCTGGCCTCTTTTATGCTACTTATGGTTCCTTAGCCGGTCGTGCTTGTGTCTCCCTGCATGCGGGAGTGGATGTGGATGACGGTGAGCCTGACTGGCAGGACTAATGCATGCGGCTGACCTATATGAATTTCATACGCGCTCTCAGATATTCATACCGTCCGTAGACCGCCGGTAGTATTTCCACCTCTTTAAAAACACAACGTTTGCAGCTGTCCAAGACGCTGATAGATCGCACTTCCAGGAAATCAGCCTTTAGCTGAATAAAGCAATATCGCACCCTATCACGGATAAACCAATACTGTGCATCAGAATGCTTCAGGCCGGAGGACGCTAATTAGAAGCTCGCTAACACACATCTTCAGCCCCTGCATCTGTGGGATATGCTCACTGAAACACTGCATGCATGAGCATGTGTGAGAAGTGTTGTTTTTTTCATTGGTGCCAAACATGAATGTCTCAAGTGTTGTTGAAGGAAGAAATTAAATAATACATAACCACACATCTCATCATCTCCAAGACCCTCATAGGAGTGACTGCTTGGGCTGGTTAGCAGGAACTAAGCACCATCTCCAGACCTGAGCTATGGATGGACTATGGCCCTTGACATGAAGTAGTCTCTGTTAGCGTAGACCTCACACACACATTTACACACACAAACACTTTCAATAATTAATGAGCCGCATGGGGGAAACTCCATAGACGGTGGTCTCTTTGTGATCACTGTTACTACATCTTACCCTTGCATACACAAGAGTACACATTCTCTCGTGATAACATTGGATGATTTTAATAAAGATCCGCATGCTCATGAGAGTATTTGTGTTACTATGTGTTGACACAACAACATATAACAGTAGCTGTAAGGCAAGGCCTTGAAGGTGGATTTGTAGTGCCTCACAGTCGCTACCCAACAAAGATGTTATGGCCGTGGAGCTATTTTGTGCTGCCACTGTATGTTGAAACAAAGTAGCCTGCATGTATAATTATATGGCTTCCCCTATTCCGCCCATCACAGAGAGGAGATCCTTCATCAGCTCCTGCATTTGAATATTATTCTGACATTGTTTACTCCTTGCTTCATTACCATGGAAAATGCTCAAGGTTCCTTTAACAAAAAAAAAGAAAGAAAAAAAAAACAGACCCTTTAAAAAACAACAACAAAAAAAAAAAAAGTGCATCATTCTTATTCATTGCCGACTAAAACATTTGAGAGTTATGGTGGCTCGCCCCCTTATTAAATCCCAGGGGTGGCTATTTTTGACAGTGAAACAGATAAGGCGTCCCCTGAATAGCAATTGGATATATCTCAGACGCAGCTGATGCCGATGCCAGGGCGAACCTTGCAGTGTGGCTCTCTAAAAAATGCAGCCCATGCAGCGGCTTGCATAAGAGCCTGTAGCTCCTGATAAGGTAGGATGGATGAAGAAGGCATGCCATTGGAGTTGGTAAATCACTGTCCTGTGTGGGGAGGGCTACAAGGGTGTGTGTGTGTGTGTGTGTGTGTGTGCTAGTGTGTGTGTGTGTGTGTGTGTGTGTAGTTGTGTGAGTGTTTGTGTGTATATAAGTGTGTATGTGTGTATTTGTGTTTGTGTTTGCATATGAGTGTTTGTGCATGTGTATGTGTGTGTGAGTTTCTACGTGTGTGTCTTACAGCAGCCAGTCTGCTCTGTTTTCAGCCGAATGCTAGTGACAGCAGTAGTGGAGACAGAAAGAGAGAGAGAGAGAGAGAGAGAGATGGACAGAGAGAAAGAGAAGGCTCACACCAGAGAGAACGAAGAGAAAAAGAGAAAGGGGCTGGTTGCTATGACAACTACTCATACATCGGGCTGTCAGTCATGTTTCATTGGTGCTGGGGATAAAGGGCTGAGGGAGGGGGAGGGGGAGGGGGGAGGGGAGGGGGGGATGGGGTTCTGAGCCGGGTCATCTCCCAATCCACTCCCAGCTCCAGTGTGAATTCCTCTGTCAGCCTCAGAGATAAGGGCAAATTAGGAACAGTATTAGCATCGTGATAAAAACAAAACTAAACAAAAATAATGAATGGATACATTTATTAAAGGAAATTATGGAGCTTTGCAGCCAGGGCCGTGCTGTGTGAAGGCCGTCCACGTCCACTCATTTGGGGAGCCGATAAGAGATGACCACAGAGAGATTGTGTGGTATTGCTGATATCTCTCGTTCTCTATCCCCAACCCTGCACTGTAGTTTGGAATACCAAGCAATTTGGCTCCCCCCCTGCCCCCCCCCCCCTCCCCTTTATGTGGGCTCCAATAGTGATACAATAACCGAGCAAGCAAACAATGCTCCTCCGTAGAGCAACCGCAACACCACCACAACAACAACACAACAAGGTTGACCACACAGACCCCTATAGAGAAGAGGGAGAGCGAGAGATTTTAATAAACCGCCAGAGAGATCGGAATGCTTAGCCAGTAGAATTTAATCCATTTAATTACATATGTTATATATATAGCTGTGTCTGCAATACTGAGAGAGATCAGCTTGTTGTATAAGCTCTGGGCTCGAGACGCTTGTGTTCTTGCTGGCTGTTGTGTGTGTCGGTGTGTCTGGTGGGGAGAGGAGAGGAGAGAGGAGAAGAGGAAGAAGAGAAGAGAAGAGAGGAGAGGAGAGGAGAGGAGAAGAAGGCTTTGGCAGGGAACGCTGAGCAGCACTAAGAGACTTGACGTTGCCAGATCTCTCCCGGAATAATTGCTCTCTCTTTTTTTTTGCGCCTTGTGTTTTTACAGTTGGGGGTATAGCAGGGTAGGATTGTGTTGGTGTTACAAACTTGGAACAACCTCTAAGGATTCTAGGGGGGTTTACTTTAAGCTATATTTTGCTTTTTGTTTTTAACCATAGAACAAAGTTTTATGCTATACAGTGATCTAACTACGTTCAGACGATGACAATATCCACCGAGGGTTTTATTTTCTGGAAGCAGTGATGTCGCATACTTTGGAAAGAGAAAGTATTTTTGGGTTTACTATTGATTCTGTTCATGCTGTCAGAAATACATTTGCACATCCCGTGGACAATGTCTGCGAGTCTATAAATTAACACCACAAGCTTCAGAAAGACAATTCTGTTAAAAAATTAAAGTGAAAGTAGCAAAAATATTATAACGGAACAGCAAAGGACACCTCCTCTTCACCGTTCCGTTGTTACTACAGTCTTTAAAAGTTGGGATTGGCCACTTCAGCGGCAGAATCTGACCCAGCAACAGTGTTGACGTGGCAACGGCATCCTCTATCACGTCTCCCCGGTTTTCTCCAAGTTTCATCATCCCCTGCGTGTGTGACAGCTTCTTGTTCGGTTGGCGTGGCGACAGGGGCCGTGTTAAAGTCATCATGAGCCTGAACGCCAGGATGTGGCCTTCTCAGTGCCTGTGATAAGAGTGGTGTGGCGCGTTGCGGTGCGAAGTGGAGCGGAGTGGAGTGGAGCGCGGCATCCTTCAGCTAAACGGCCCTCAGGGATACGTTATAGGGCCACACTGCTTTAGCACGGCAGTCTTTTACGCGGCAAACCGAATCACAGAGGTCCCCGACCACTTTATGTGCTAACCCATTTACACACTCACACGCAGTCGCACACATTCAGTACACATACATACACACATACATAGACACACTCACAGACAAATACACATAGTAACACACACACACACACACAAAGTGACACACATACAGTACATATACATACACACATATATAAACACTTTGACAAACACATACAGTATGTACGCACACACACACACACACACACACACACACACACACACACACACACACACACACACACACACTCAGTACACTTCCTCCAAACAAACACTTTAGTGTGGGAAAGGGTATGGCAAACTGTTACATCATCCTGTCCAACACGCCCTGCCGCAGAGGCAGGGACCAGAGCGAGTCCACACAGCATACGCAGGGTGGGGGTTCCCTCCGGCACTAAACGTGATACACATGTCATAGTTCCATCGTAAAAGCTTGAGAAAATGGCATCAGATAGTGTGTATGTATGTATGTGTGTGCGTGTGTGTGTGTGTGCGCGATGACAGGAACTGATATATAATGCATTACACCATCTGATTTTATTTGCTTGCTCTATCTAATGATTTCATGGCCTCCCCTAGAATATTAGGCACTGTGGCCTCAACAATAAACCCTTTAAAAAAACACCCCAACAGTATTTTATTATTTACAGACTAGACTACCCACTACTGGACTATACCCTATCTCGTCTAGTGTCCTGGAGGCCAAGCAAAGCTAAGCTTCCCCTGTTCTGTCCAACAATAGTTGTAATTTTAATCAAAACATTTTGCTTAATCATTTAACAGTTATGTTCATTTCTCTGTGCTGCGCTGTCATCTCCCTCTCGTGGGAAAAAAAAAACCCAAAACATATTTACAAGTCTTGTCTCATTTGGCTTTGTCTGAAATTTCCCACAAGCTACACTGATCCTGTCATCATCTCTTAGAGGCTCCGTGAGCGTTTCAGGTAAAGTGATGGTATGGTGCCTGGCCTGGACACCGCGGAATTTGTGGGCGAGAGAAATAATAGATGCCGAAATTGCTTAAAATATTTTATCTCCACCATACGTGTCTGGGCAAATTTACGCTCAACGCAATAACAAACGTGAAATATGACTCACTGCCACGTGTAGGTCTCATCATATTACTCCGGCAGCCATAAATCCTGAAACTGCTGTGCAACGTCTACGCGCACAGTATATAAACATTTACAATATTGCGGTGCTATTTATATTGTCTGCCTTTATAATGCCATTTTGTGAAGCCTTTTGGCATCACTTAAGGTGAAGAGTTTTTTTCTTCTCACTCTCCACCCAACCTTATTTCCATTTGCTGGCGCTTGTGTTATGTCCCGGCCACATTTTCTGTAACGTTACAGTAACAACTTTTACCTTTGCCGGTATTTAACGGCGTTCCTGTCTGTTTCTTAATTATTTTCTCATCGGTCCGTTGACACTGATTCATGAGGTTGGAGGTGAAATACACACCCCACCCCCAACAACCCTCCCCCCTTTGCTCCACTGCCCTTGTAGCCGCCCCCCCCCACACCACCACACACACACACACACACACACACACACACACATGCCCTGCACCCCCCAGATCGCCTCCACCGGCCTCTCCCTCCTGTTACCTTGTGATGATCTCAGCGGGGCTAATGAGTTACCTTCATGCAGCGGTTGCTCTCAAGTAATTAACTCCCCCCTAACACACACTCTCACACACACACAAACACACAAACACACTCACACACACTCACACAACTACAGACACACACACTCACACACATACACACACACACACACAGACACACACACACATGGACACAAATACACACCCCACCCCATCCCTTTCTGAAGGACGAAATCGACTACAGCAAGATACAACAAAGTTCATTAAACAGCCACACCAAACAGGCATTATGTGTAACGTGCTGCCTTGTGCATCGCTCATAAAGGTAAGGCCAAGATCGCTTTGTGTCCCGCTGGGACTGAAACTCCTCAGAGCAGCAATAAGCTCTGGCTGTGCTCCGACTCAACTCGACTCGAGGAGTTAAGAGAGGACCCGGAGAGAGTGTGAAAGAAAGTAGCAGACGGACAGAGTCAGACATAAATTACAGCTCCGACCGGAGAGGAGAGCAAGAGTGTCAAATCGAAAGAGAGAAGGAAGAGAGAGTAGGATAGAGTAAGCGGTAAGCTTCTTCATGCTCCGGTCCCGTGTGGGAGAGGATCGTTTCGCCGGCGGCCGCGTTTGACGGAGAGAAAGCGCGCCCGTCAGGAGGGAAGGCGGTGACGTGGGAAGGTGGTGGGCGAAGCAGGTTCACCGTGGCAACGACCTCCATGGCCCAGACCTTGACGAAGGTGGAATATGTATCTGCCATGCGTATTTTACACAAGCTGCTCAAAAACTGCGGAGTTAACAGTTACAGGCCAGAAAAAAAATGCTGCATAAGGCGAACCTGCAAATACATAAATATATCCCTAAGCCTTAAAAGCATGTGCGGTTTATTTCCGTAAATTTCATAATAGCCGCCCAGCTTGCTATTTCATTTACAGGTATAAGCATGCTAAAGGCTGAGTCCAGTTCTGGCCTAAAAAAAACCCTGGCAAACTGTGATTTCCTAGCTGTGCCTTTGTGTGCATTGGTGAGGCGTATTGGAAAAACGGGTGTTAATGCTCCGGATGCAGTGAGGATGCTGCCTACTGTTCACTTTGGCAGGCTGCTGTCAACGGGCCTTACAGCGGACATAATGGATTTCTGCAAAGTGCTAAAAACCTTTAGCACATGCAAAGCATACGACACTGGTCCCTGAGGAGACCACTGGCTAGTCTGGGACTCTATTGACCAGGTGCCACAATCACTTTTGTTTAGTCCCAAACCATTCAGTGGCCATGCTAGAGAAGAGGTCAACCTTGGCTAAACGGGTTTTGTTGACTGTGCAGAGGGGATAACACCATAACTATCTAGCCATAACTATCTACATGAAACTAGCCATAACTATTAACATGAAACTGTTCTTTACAAAGTATCGATGCAAAATGAAGCTCAACCACATGCACTTATTGTACGTAATATATATATATATATATATATATATATATAGTATGTAACATATCTATCTATCTATCTATCTATCTATCTATCTATCTATAGTATGTAGCATATCTATCTATCTATCTATCTATCTATATCTATCTATATATATATATATATATATATATATATATACATATATATACACACACACACACACATTCCACATCTTGTAGCTCAGTAAGTGGGTTATAGTCTGGCAGTGGCACCTCCACAGACATACACACATGACACGGCACTGAGCTGGCAGACTCTGGTTTCCACAGCACGCCGAGCACCGGGCCAGTCCGAACCAGACCCACCCATTTCCTCCATGCTGGCGGGGGTGGGCATCTGCCGTCTCCACGGACAGCCAGTGACGGCCGCCAGGATCCCCCCCGCTCCCCCTGGAAACCGTCCAGTGGGTCAGGCTCTGTCTGTTTGGAGAAATGGCCCCTGTTCGCCACTCTCGACCGACCTGAGGCTTTTTTTTAAATGGGCGAGAGGTGGAGGGGCGAAGGAAGCTCCAATCCCTCAGCTACAGACCTGCTCTTAGCTTCATTATTAAAAATGGATTAGAAGGAGAAGAGAGAGAGACAGAGAGAGAGAGAGAGAGAGAGAGCAAGACAAAGAGACAGAGAGAGAGAGAGAGAGAGAGAGAGAGAGAGAAATGAGAGGAGAAGAAAGTGAGACAGAGAAGAAAGGGAGCAGGAGAGGGAGAGAGAAAATAGAGTGAGAAGAAGATGGAGTGAGACAATGGAAGGGAGAGGAAGGAGAAAAGAGATAGAGTGAGCAAGAGAGAGAGAGAGACAGAATCTGTGTGAGGATGTGTGTGTGTGTGTATGTTTGTGCATGTGTATACGTGTGAGTATGTGTGTGTGTGTGTGTGCATGTGTGTGAGTGAGTATGTGTGTGTGTGCTGAAGAGAGAAAAAGGGGAAGGCCAATACTCATTCAGCCTCGCTTGCTTCATCCCACAGCCTTGACAGCCTCATTTGTTTTCATTTTCAGGATGTTTTGCTTGATATCTAACGGAATAACTATCTATCTATTGACCAAATCATCAGCAGCGATGAGCGTAATTGCTCATGGGTTGTCATTTATGTACGCGGCCTCGCCTTCAGACCCCCCACGTTGCTTTGATTATGTGTTGTCATAACAAAACAAACACTTGCGATCTAAATGATATGGATGTCATCGTGACCTGAATCAGAGCTATGCGAAGCTGCATTCATTCTTGTGGACCGCCTTGGTGGCAGTGCAGTTTAGTGTGTGGTGTTTCACGTGTGCATCCATGTGATTTGGGAGAAAATGACGAATATGTAATATGACACAATTATAGTGCATCCATTAGTTTGTGCAATAGACAGACACTCTGGTTGACTTCACTGCTATTCAAAATATTTAGCTGTGGTGCAAGAGTTCAAGTCAAGCGCCATCTTCAAGCTCTGTGTGTGTGTGTGTGTGTGTGTGTGTGTGTGTGTGTGTGTGTGTGCGCATGTATGCATAACAACTCCCTTTGGGCTAGCTGCCTCTGTGTGTCCGTGTGTGTCCGTGTGTGTGTGTGTGTGTGTGTGTGTGTGTGTGTGTGTGTGTGTGTGTGTGTGTGTGTGTGTGTGTGTTTGCAGGCATGCAAGCGTGAGGGATCTTAATGCACACAAGGAAGCAGAGTGCCACACACCCGCCCTCACCACAGGGTTTTGTGCGAGCAAGCACAGAAGTGTCGTGTCAGCACGCGCCATATGGAACCGTGGTTAAATAATATAAAAATCACAATCGTGTGATGAAATATACATGTGGGGGACCACCGCCACTCTCTTCCCCTTTGTTGGGCTAGTCTTCCAGGAGAGATTCTGCCTCAGTTCTTTCTCTCTCTCTCTCTCTCTCTCTCTCTCTCTCTCTCTCTTATTCTCTCTCTCTCTCTTTCTCTTGGCTGTCTCTGTTTCTTTCCTCTGCCTCTCTGAGTGACATTTTCTGCCAGGGGGCCTGTCGATGAAGCCCAAACCCCCCGAATGCCCTACTTTCTCCAACCTGAGCGTGAGATTTCTCCTATCTTAGTTCACCTTAATCTAATTACGAGTCTAAATGGCAAAGAAACTTTGCATGCGAAGAGCATGAATATTTTTACATACATCTTCGGCGGCCTGGAAACCTGAAGGCAGGCTGCAAGTCATCATCTCTGTGTAAGGTCCTTAATTACAGAAACGGCTACAAGGAAATTGTAGAGTTTTACGCCCAACATTGTTGTAGCTCTGATCAAAAGCTGAACTGACCAGGTTTTCAGGTATTCAGAATGTTTTGCCTTTTTCATGAGGGTAGTTTTGCTCCCTCTAGACTTATCAAATTATTACTGTGTATAAGTGTATGTACGTGATTGTGTGTGTATGGCTGCATTTGTGTGCATGTACGTATGTGTGTAGGCATGTGCATGTCTCTGTGTGTGTGTGTGTGTGTGTGTGTGTGTGTGTGTGTGTGTGTGTGTGTGTGTGTGTGTGTGTGTGTGTGTGTTTGCATGTGTGTGTGTGTGTGTGTGTGTGATTATCATGCACTTGTACTATATGTCTGCCTGTGTGATTACAAAAAAATGAACAAAATGACTAGCAGATTGCACAAGCCAGTGCAACCGCCCGCATCTTCCGCTTCCGCCGGTGGATCCGGGACCTCGTTCGCTTCGTTCCCTCACTCGGTAACGCAGCGGATTATCTGAAATGAGTCGAGTCAATTCATCATTTCAAAGGCCAGTCACTCCGCAGCTGATTAGTTATTGTACACACTTGTCAATTAAGGCTCCCAGGAGAGGAGAGGAGGCATTGTGGAGACTTTCGAGTGTCTCACAGCGCATGGAAATCAGGAGGGAGATGGAGGCTGAAAGAGACAGCGCTGCAGGGACGCGTCAGAGAAGCCTTCAGGAGAATAACACAGGACTTCCTCACTGTCGTCACGCTGTACGGGCCAGTGAGAGGAACGCGTTCAGTGAATCAGACATCAAAGTTTTCAGCAAGCAAGCAGACGGAGCAGAGGAGTGGCTTGCACGGGATGGCGAGATAAACATGGTACTTAAGCTACTGAGGGTGAATAGTGCAGACACACAAAGTGCTTAGCAGAGCGTACAATCATGAGGCTCTCTCAGACTCTTGGTGATGGCAAGATTTTGAAGGTAGGTAGATTTGGAGTATGTAAGTAACATACTCATAAAATTCACATTAAAAGATACATGATTATTCAAAGGTTTCACTGTGTGAAATATAATACTTCAAAGGTCTCATTGTGTATATCAGGTTCCAGTGCACTGCCTAGATTTGCTTCATAAACATGCTCCCCAAACTTAATAACTTACAGCTTTATCATTTACATTTTTATAAATTCCTCAGGTCAACCCAGTGGGTCATTAGCACCTACAGCCTCATTCTACTTTAGCTGAGCACAAACAAGAGGCGAAATGCTCAATACTCATTTTCATTAGACTGCAAGTTTATTTCCCACTGGGTTAAAATCCACATTGAGTTATTTCCAGTGTTCAATCAATACATGTAATATAAAACATGATCACCCTCTAAATCCTTGAGGTTTGCCACCGCAACAATTGCATGTTAATGCACTTATTGCTCTTCGTACAATCATTCGGACAAACATTTGATTTGGGTGATTTTAATTGTAAAGAGGAGGGAAAAAATAGGAAAATGAGAATGAAGGACATTTGCATTGCAGATAAAATAGATAAAGAATAAATCTCCCAGCCAGCAGGGGAGGGGAGGGATTGAAAAATCCAAAAATCCCTGAAACTATAAACAGAATCCTATATGCCTTCTGTCCAAAGAGTCTCACTTCAAACTGCTGCTATTCACACTCTGACACAAAGGGGTAGTGTGTGTGTGAGTGTTTGAGTGTGTGTGTTTGTGTGCGTTCATGTGTGAAAGAGAGAAAGTGTGTATATGTCTGTCTGTAAGGGAGAGCAAGAGTGAGATAGAGAGAGAGAGAGTGTGTGTGTGTGTGTGTGTGTGTGTGTGTGTGTGAGAGAGTGATTGTGTGTGTGTGTGTGTGTGTGTGTGTGTGTGTGTGTGTGTGTGTGTGTGTGTGAGTGTTTGAGAGAAAGAGAGGGAATGAGAGAGAGAGAGAGAGAGAGAGAGAGAGATGAGAGAACGATGGAAATAGAGAGAGAGAGGGAGAGAGAGAGATTTGCAATAAAAATGCATGTGTGAGATGACACTATGCTTGAGCACCTCATCCCTGCTGGGTGCCCATAAACACCTCGGCCCTGCGCCGCCCCGCACTGCCCCGGTAATAAACTAACACCTCATTCCTACCCCACTGGCAGAGGACCCCAGTGAGCCATCCGGCCAAACACAGCCAATGTGCCTTTTTAACACACAAGTACCGATGCTCCCATGAGTCTCTCCATGGAAAGAGAGAGAGAGATAGAGAGAGAGAGAGAGGAGGGGCCTTTTAATAAACCCATAATGATATGCTCTAAAACCACAGGGGTGAATGTAACCTTTCGCATTGGAGGACGATGTTATTAGAAAAGCCAAAGTCAGAGCAGTCATTTAAAGTGTGTCCTGACAGTAACGGCTATTCCCATTAGTTTCTCTGCTGTCTGTTGAAATGCGGTGAGGGGGAAAAAATAAATGCCACCAGAAGAAGAAATAATAGACCCCTGTTTCCTACAATTTCCAATTCAATTTCCCACCACTGACCTGAGGTAACTAGAGAAATCAATGTGAGCACAAGGTAAAGAATTCTGACTGCAACAATAGCAGCCTCCCCTTCTTCCTCCAAAGGCAAAACCCATCCATCACTGGCAATGTCAAAGTGACAATCTTGCTTGTCTGATCCTGACACACACATCCTCTTTGAGGGTAAATTAAACCCTTGATCCATGGAGTTACCCGTGATTAATACGCACTCCCATATCCTTTAAGAGAGCCTTAACCCCCAAATGCTGGAGCCTTGGGATTACGGGTTGAGGCTCCCGAGGAAGAAACACTCCTCGGCTGTGTCTTCCACGGAGAGCTTGTTATCAAAGGCCAGGGCTGCTGGAAGAAAGGTACGGGGTGAGAGACAGCCCTCTCCGAAGCCTCTCTCTCTCTCCGCATACTGTTTGGATCATATCATCACAGAGACTCCTAATGAAGTGAAAAATATCCAAGAGAAGTACATTTCTTTGATCTGCTGCAGTTTCTGCTGCTGCATAAAGGGGCCAACGCCAACTCAATAACTCCAATGCTGAAACGACCTGCACCCAAGGGGGGAAGGGGGGGGGTGGGCAGAAATCAATGTCTGCCATGGTTGATCAGCATCTACTAAAGACCGACCCAGCGTGTACCGAATATGCAACATTTTCCTCTTCGCCAAAAGTCAACAGCTTCTTTTTCCTTCTTACTGTTGGGGAGAATCTCAGACCACTGGTCCACAATTTTAGACCACTGGACCAAAAGGCGTCAGAATACAACACACGATGAAAGACATTTTTTTTCTCGTCTCATCACGAAAAGCCGATAGATGGGAAAAAAAAAATGGTTGCTTCAAACATGTGTGCCAAAATGCCTTGATCAAATGACTCCTTAATGGTCCAGGCGATGTGGCATAAAAACAGCAGGGGCCACTGGGAAGGACCCTGCAGGCGTTGGAAAACACTGACGCTTTGCCACGCGTCTCTCCGGGCCCTTCATGTTCCCGACTAAAATATGGATTATTGTGTCTCAGCCACTTTTATCTTCAAACACGGTTTTCAGCCATCTGTTGTCAAAGGCAGGAGACCTCTGCGCCCAAAGTGTCTCTGAAAGAAAATGGACGGGAAGGGGTGGGGTGGGTGGGGGGGGGTGATGTGGTGAGAACGGAATGGGAAAGGCCAAAGAACTTTTGAAGCGTGAAAGACTCTGGATTTACTTTTTTCCTTTCCTTTAAAAAAAAAGAGAGTGAGAGAGTGATAGGAGTGAAAGAAGAGAGAAAGAAAATCAAGGTCCGGGGGATTGTGAAATGTTATTTCTATCTACGCGGCTTTTCTCCGGGCAGACCTGAAAAGCATGGTTACACCAGTTCAGCAGCCATCACTTCTTATTTTCTCTTTTGTAAAGTGCGCTCTTTGTAAATCTGTCTGGCACTTAGCGCTTTAAGGTCTCTAGGGCCTCTGTGTGGGCGGCTTTCCTTGGGTTTTTTTTTTCTCCTTTTCTAAACATGAGATGGCTCCTCTTTCAATGCGCACCACCATTTGTGACCCCAATACTCACGCGGAAACTTGCCTGTATAATTTCCGCGCAGGCCGATGTTTTTGTGCAACACCTGCAAGTGCGGTGGAGGAGTCCTTGCTGTTCTTGTAGAGGACCTCGTTGGTTCCTTGTTAAGATGCCTGCATTGCGTATGCCACCGGCACCCTCTTGTCACTTGTGAGTGTGCGCGTCTTGGCGCTCAAGCCCTCGGAGTTGGCAATTTCCTGCCTCTCAGCTTTTGAGAGGTGCAATGAGCAGTGTACGCTACCAGAGTCGTTATCTTGTCTAACAAATAACACGTGATTCGAAACAACAGCAGCTTCGTCATGCAGAAGGCAGCACTGCTACACCACCACACAGCACCAATTGGAAAAAAGGAATGTGTGTGTGTGTGTGTGTGTGTGTGTGTGTGTGTGTGTGTGTGTGTGTGTGTGTGTGTGTGTGTGTTATGTGAGTGAGAGAGAGAGAGAGTGTGTTTAGGTAAGGAGGTGGGTTGTAAGCTCGAGAAGGCAGATGTTTTAAAACACGTATAATTGCCTTGGAAAAACGTTTTCTCCATCATATCGGATCCATTGAGCAGGATGAGTGTGCCAGACGTAATGTCTCTATAGGAAAGCTAATTTTCATGCCAAAATGAATCCTAACATTCGTGTGCGCTCATCAGGGGAAAGGCAACAAATCTTCCATCAAACACAACAGAACCCACCCCACCACACACACACACACACACACACACACACACACACACACACACACACACACACACACACACACACACACCACCCCTTCACCTCCATCTCCTCCAAAATACCATTAAGATCCCAGGAGAGCCCTAAGCCGAGCATACCAGTTGCATTACGCGTTAATGCCAATGTGTCTGCTCACAAGAAAATGTTGATTTTTGCGTAGCTCATACTAACTTTCCCCATAACAAGGAGCTATTTAGATCTGTCCTTGGCCAAAAGGCAGGAGTACTTGAAATGTGTTTAGATTTGGAGCAAACATCAAAGAGACTTAAAGCTTATTTTGAAGTGCATGGTGCCCTAAGGGCCCGAAGCGGCTGTGTGCGGTTGCTATGCCCCTGTAAATAGTTTGGATTTTTGCTCTGTAAAAAAATTCACCGTCTCTCTCTCTCTCTCCCCGCAAATTTGATTCCTCACCGGGATCTCTGACGCCACCTTCACCAGAGACAAAAAAAGGAAATAAATAAATCACTTCATATAATGGAGCTGCCAATTGCTCTGCAAATATGTCGATCACAGGCCCTGTAGATACCAGGCAGCCCAACCTCATAAATGGCTATACATTTAAACAGTACCGACTCTCACTGTTGGTAGCAACACAAATATTGTTGGAGAAAATGACAGTGCTGCTCTGATGCTGAACATATGATACTGAATCCATCAACATCAGCCAGGTGTCTGCTAAGACGAAAAGCTGTCGAAGGCTAATTAAATAAATCTCAGGTTTGCTGGCAGATCTACAGAGGTGATATTCCACATGGTTGAGCCTAATGTTATCTCCTGACCTACTAACTAGCCAGGCTTGAACTCCTCCTCTACATATCATTATTTATAATGACATGGATGGTTATTATTCCTTTGCTTTTAACCATAAATGCAATTTCATTTAGTGTGTCTTTTAAAAAACCCATAAAACATTAATATTGACTTGAGGCTGCCATGCCGAGACTCGCTCCTCATCCATTTAGACTATGGTCCATTTAGCTTTTCTGTCATTAGAGATAATACAAACTAAATAAATGTTAACATGGCACTTCTACCGAGACCCTCACCCCAAATACACACACACACACACACACACATACCCTACCCCCACATTTCCTCCCAAGCCATCAACATCCATGCCTTTCCACGGAAGGAAAATTTATTAATTTTAAATGCAGGGGGGAAGAAAAAAAAAACATGGCTGTGCATTTGTGCTGAACAAATTTCAGCTAATTATAACGCAAACTGTACAAAATGCTCTCCGTGACCACTGCAATCCTCTTTGCTATGCTCCGCGAGGTTCCTACACCCATTACACTATCACAAACACACCATGTCAGCACGCAAACACATACCAACACCCACACAGAAAGCAAGTGAGAAACACAGAGAAAAGAGAGAGAAAGAATTACAGAAAGAGAGAGAGAGAGAGAGAGAGAGAGATGGATGGGGAAGGGTGGGGGTCTCCATGCTAAGTATACTGACAACATCCATAGTTGAATACCATCAATCTTATTTATCTCTCTCTTTTGACTTTGTCTAATATTGTGCTGTGTGTGTGTTACACAAGCCATGGATCTTTAATGAAAGATTTTGCAATGAAGCCTAGTCACTTGGCTGGTCTAATGAGATCCCTAACTGTTCCCACCATCTGCCAACCTGTAGTGCTGATATTAGGAACGCGGCAAACTTGGACTCAGTCATCCCGCTAATCTTCTCTCTCATGTCAACAAGCTAAAACAGGGGCTTCACAAAACACTTTGCCGCTAAGCCGCGATTCAGAATGCGCTTCGGCTAAAAATAAAAGCTAATTTCCTGTGTCATCTAGGTGCGAACAACACAGCTCAAGCTCTGCTTTCTTGAATGTGACCCCCACCTTCCCCCACTCTAGAAGGTTCTGCTGTCCTCCCACAAACACATTTGTTTGTGTTACTTGAAGTTTTGACAGGCGAAATGCGCAGCGAGGCCTTGCTTTAGGTGAAACTCATCGGCGGGCTTCATGGGCGCCAAGCACTGTTTGTCTCGCAGGGAGGAAGACGAGGAGGAGGAGGAGGAGGAGGTCATTCCGTGAGAGCTGAATGATTGACTCGCCGCTGGAGATGCATGCTTTCTCTCTCTCTGTCTCTCTCTCTCTCTCCTTGGCTCTTGAAGGCATCCGACGGGAAACTAAACGCAAGCTGACGTGGTGGAGGCAACGCTGCACGGGAAAAAATGCTGCTTTCAATCACCATCAATGCCTCCCATGTCCCTCACGCTATGACTGACCTACAGTATATACCTGGCTTATCTACAGTATCTACACTGACATTATTATTATCATTATTGTTATTATTAACATTATTATGATTATTATTATTAACATTATTAATATTATTATTATTGTTATTATTAACATTATTATGCTTATTATTATTAACATTATTAATATTATCATTATTTTTATTATTATGATTATTATTAACATGATCATCATTATTATTATTATTATTATTAACAATATGCATATTATGTATATTATGTATATTATGTATATTATGTATATTATTATTATTGTTGTGGTTGTTATTATAGGTCTTGTTCTTGTCATTTATTTAAACTTTTTTAAATAAACTTTTACTAGCCATTCTATTATCACAATATTTTTAAAGCAGCTCTGTGAAATGGAGGTTGCCCAGATGTGAATGCAAAAAAAAATGTTGCATCCCCGCCCCTCCACCCCTGTTCAACACACCCTTGAGTCTCAGATCTGCTCTTCCTGTTGGAGTGCAAATTGAAAAGCGGAGCACCCATAAGAGACTGGATTAGGCCCCCTTTTCCCCCGCCATGCTTAAATTGCCCTAATCTCCCATGCAGATCACATCTGCGGCTAATTGATGGATTTGCTGGAGGATCTGAGAGCGGCTTGCTCCAGCGTGTACACGTGTTTATTTTCAGCGGGCGAACGAGCAAGTGAGCGAGCAGAGGCAGGGGCCTCTCTCTCTCTCTTTCTCTCTCTCTCTCTCTCTCTCTCTCTCTCTTTCTCTCTCTCTCTCTCCGTAGCCGTCCATCGGCTCCTGCCCGTCCGCCTAACAGAGCCAGATGATCAGCAGTGACCCGACTGTCAGAAGCCATCTCCAAACAC